>NW_025766681.1:0-124178 GCF_003918875.1 Haliotis rubra | reverse complement strand
GAGAAACTTGAAGCAACGAGAAAAATATTCCAGAAGTTAACGAGAAATTAATCGAAGTAACGAAAAAATATTTGAAGTAACAAGAAAATACTCGAAATTTTAAGTTTTGACAGAAACTTAAAGTAACGAGGAAATATTTGAAAAATTCAAGTGTTTTGAAAGAAACTTGGAGCAACGAGAAAATAATCGAAGCTAAACGAAAATTAACTGAAATAACGAGAAAATATTCGGAAGCAACGAGTAAATTTTAGAAATTTCAAGTTTTTAGAGAAGCTTGAAGCAACGAGAAAATATTTGAAGCAACGAGAAATTAATCGAAGTAACGAAAAATAATTGAAGTGACGAGAAAATACTCGAAATTCTCCAAGTTTTGACAGAAACTTAAAGTAACGAGAAAATATTTGAAATTTCCCCAAGTTTTGACAGAAACTTGAAGTAACGAGAAATTAATCGAAGCAACAAAACAATTGAAATAACGAGAAAATAGTCCGAAGCGACGAGTAAATACTCGAAATTTCAAGTTTTGAAAGATACTTGAAGTAATGAGAAAATACTTGAAGCAACGAAAAACTCGAAGAAACGAGAAAATTATTGAAATAACGAGAAAATGCTGAAGTAACGAGTAAATAATCGAAGCAACAAGAATTGTAGCAGAAAAATATTTTTGTACTACAAACGTGGCAGCATTAGGCTTTGGTACTGTCGCAATCTGACTTCCAGCCCATCCCAAATAAGTTCGGTCGGGTTTGATGTCTGGGAAAGGGATGGCCAGCCCCGCACCAGCGGTACGTAAGGAACTGTGTGTCCGAACTGCAGTGTGGGTTTGTAGAGTTGTCATGTTGAAATGTCACCCGAGTACCATGCAAATACAGGACTGGGGTCAAAACGTGGTCACGATACAGTATGGCAGTAAGGTTTCCCACGAGGACAATCAGTTGAGATCAATCGTTGCTCACATACAACACTGTGCTTGACGTTTCTCGTCCTGCGCCATACCTGTATACCGCAAAGCGCAATATGACGCAAGATTCTGGTCACTGAAGACAACCCTCTTTCACTGCCTCTCGTTAAATCTAGCATGTCACCATGCCCATCGTAAACATTGAGTCCGATGCAACAGCGTCAGGATGTGTCCTGTGTGTGGTCCTCCAGCTCAGATGCCAGTGGTGCGCAGTTGATTCCTGATGGTCTGTGCTGACGCTCTACCTCTGAACAAATGTCTGCTTGTGGACGTTGCAGGCACATCCCATCACACCAGGTGGTGCGCCCGTGGCACACAAGGCCTCTGGCTCTCTACAATGTTTCCCGTCTGCTGCAAACGGGTCCTCAGATTGTGTATTGTTTGACGGTACACTGCCCAAGGCCTGTGTGGCTACTGCAACGGATTGTCCAGTGAGTGAGTGTGTGAGTTAATATTTAACGTCACATCGGCAATATTTCAGCCATATCGTGACGAGAACATTTGATATTGAAATGAAATACATGTATATTATAAAACCAGTAAAACAACTAGAACATCACAGATATGTATGTAAAACTAGTAATTAAATCTAAAACGTTTTAACTATAGGGGAAAACCCATACAGTATAAAAATGGGCTATAAATCGCCAATAACTGAAGGTAGATCACCATACCAGGGACCATGGGGACTTACATTATTTTGCTACCTGCATGGACCCTAGTTGGATTTACACCATCCCTTCAGCCATTGGCGACAGAAGAGAAATCTAGCCATAAATTAAAAGCACACATATTCCACGATCAAAAACGTGGCAAGCCTAAATTTTCTCTAAATGTTTTGGGACTTACGTACCCTCTCAGGAGGACAATAATTTTACGCTACTTCAAACCCACTTTGAGGGTACAGCCACTAACAATCTCAGGTACTAATCTAAACTACCAATAATAAAATATGTATCTATTTACAAATCAGTTAACAAGTCTAATTCTTTTAAAATGCAATAATTAAACGAGAACTTATATAAGTAAAAAGATCCTTCATAGATCGTGATTTGAAATATATATCCCTTGTGATGGAATATTCAACACAGTCAAGCAGGACATGCTTGACCGTGATTCTTTCATCACAAGGGATACAAAATGGAGCATCCTCACCTTTTAATAGGTACTCATGTGTATATCTTGTGTGGCCAATACGACATCGTCCTATGGTGACCTCTTCAAATCTGGACTGACAACCCAAGTAGGTGTAACCGATAGTTGGTTTTATTGCATATAATTTATTGATACCTACTTGGGTGTCCCAATTCTTTTGCATCAGATCACGGATATAAGATCTAATAGCAGCTTTGTAATCAGAGTATGGGATCAGAAGAGGTGTCACAGATTTGTTGAGTGCTGCCTTGGCAGCAAGATCAGCCATTATATTCCCAGAAATGCCAACGTGGCAGGGTAACCAACAAAAGACGATGTCGCATTGGCCAGTAGCAAGTTCATTATACAATTCAATAATTTCTAATAAAATTGGATGTTTACAAGAAAGATTTTTAATAGCCTGAAGCCACGAAGGAGAATCGGAAAATATTATGCTTTGTTTATATTTACGGTGTTTATGAATATATTGAAGAGCTGTTAATATGGCGTTAGCTTCTGCTGTAAAAATAGAGCTGTTATTAGGTAATCGAGAAGATATTGTTCGGGATCCAATGACAGTGGCACATGCCACCGCGCCACCATCTTTGGACCCATCTGTAAATAAGGATTTGTATGTATTATATTTAATTTTTAATTGATTATATTCTTGTTTATATTGTAATTCATTAGTTACAGATTTCTTAAACTTTGTCAGAGTTAGGTCAACTTGTGGCCTCACTAACTGCCAAGGAGGAGAAGAAAGAAGACGGGAAGGAGATATATTTTCCAGCTCAATGCCGGCAGCAGAAATGAATGGTTTAATTCTCAAACCAAGAGGCGGAACAAGGGAAGACTTGTTGTTGTACAGATCCTCATAACGAGGATTAATAACACAGTGAAATGCAGGATTTGACTCATTAGAATATAGTTTTGTTACATACTGCAAGGATAATTTTATACGGCGTTGTGTAAGAGATGGCTCATCGGCCTCGACGTAGAGACTGTCAACAGGAGAAGTTCTAAAGGACCCAAGACAAAGTCTGAGACCTTGGTGGTGAACAGAATCTAATAGTTTGAGGTTGCTTTTGCAGGCTCCACCATAAATAATGGAACCATAATCAAGTTTGGAACGTACCAGTGATCGATATAGATGTAGGTGGGTAGCTTGATCCCCTCCCCACTTAGAGTTGGAAACGACTTTCAACAAGTCAAGTGCCTTCAGGCATTTAGTTTTAAGGGATTTAATATGTGGTAGAAACGTTAAGTGTGAGTCAAAATAATACCCAAGAACTTGGCCTCCTTCACAACTTTGATGGGTGTGCCATTTAGAGATAGTTCAGGGTCTTTATGCGGTTTGTATTTACGGCAGAAATGTATACAATTAGTTTTGGATTTAGAAAATTTAAAGCCGTTTTCAAGACACCATTTATCTATTTTGTTCAAACACAACTGCATTTGCCGTTCAATAGTACGCATATTTTTACCACGACAAGAAATATTAAAATCATCAACAAAAAAGTGACCCATCAAGTGAATCATTTAAAACTTTAGATAAACTGTTAATTTTGATACTAAATAAAGTGACAGACAAAATACTGCCTTGTGGCATACCCTGACCCTGATGATAATGATCAGATAGGGTCGAACCCACGCGGACTTGAAATTGCCTGTCAGTTAAAAAGTTGGATATGAAGTGAGGCAAACGGCCTCGTAATCCAATCATGTAAATCTTTTAAAATACCATATTTCCACGTAGTGTCATATGCGTTTTCTAAATCGAAAAAGATAGACACTGCATGTTGTTTATTAATAATTGCATTTTTAACAAATGACTCCAAGCGGACTAAATGGTCAACAGTACTTCGGTTTTTCCGAAATCCACACTGAATATTTGTAATTAAATTATTGGATTCCAAATACCATATTAATCTATTATTGATCATTCGTTCCATAGTTTTACAAACGAAACTAGTCAAGGAAATGGGTCGATAATTTGAGGGATCAGTATGATCACGTCCAGGTTTTGGAATGGGCACAACTATGGCATCACACCATGATGATCGGAATGTACCAGATGTCCAAATATCATCAAATATATTTAACAAGGTTTGTAAGCATGGTTCTGGTAAATTGGATAATGGATGTTATCAGCTCCTGTAGCGGTATGATGAGCTTGTTCAAGAGCATCATGGAGCTCATGAATAGAAACAATTTCGTTATAATCCTCTCCATTATCTGAATTGAAACTTATAATTTTCTTCTCTCGTTGTTTTTGATATTTTTGAAATTGAGGCACATAGTTAGAAGAGGAAGAGTGTTTAGCAAGAGTTTCGCCCAGTTTATTCGCAATATCGGACTTATCTGTCAATAATTGATCTCCATTTTTAAGATGGTGGATGCTCGATTTAGTACCCTTACCTTTAATTCTTTGTATCATGTTCCACACCTTGGACATAGGCGTTCGTGAATTGATTTTCGACAAATAATTTCTCCAGGATTGGCGTTTATTGTGCTTAATTGTACGTCGGGCTTTAGCATTGGAAATTTTATATTTATTCAAATTATGCACCGTTGGATGGCGACGGAAATAGTGTTCAGCTTTTTTCCGTGCCTTCCTAGCTTGCTTACAGTCATTGTTAAACCACGGTTTACGTATGTGAGGATTTGTAGAGGACTTTGGAATACATTCGTCAGCAATTTTGTTTAGTTCATCAGAAAAGAATTGCACAGGGTCGGAAACATCTCTAAAGAGTTCAGGTTTTAATTTGTTAGATGACATTATTTCAAACAAAGGCCAGTTAGCTTTTGAGAAATTCCATTTGGAACATGGAGGAACATCAGACGGAGTTACAGCTTTTAGAATGGTTAGAAAATGGTCACTTCCACATAGGTCGTCATGGACTGACCAATCAAACTCATTCAGGAGATCAGAGTCTGTTATGAATAAATCGAGAGAAGAATATGTACCCGTTCCAGGATGCAAATATGAGTTAGAGTTATCATTAAAGAGACATAGATTGTTGTTAGAAAGAAAGTCTTCTAGTACTTTCCCTTTACAGTTTGTATGTGGACTTCCCCAAAGGGGATTGTGGCCATTCAAGTCTCCCATGATGATACAAGGTTTGGGAAGCTGGTCGTAGAGTTCTTGAAGATCAGCAGGTTGGAGAGAAGAAGAAAGGGGCACATAGAGTGAGCACAAAGTAAAAACAATGTGCATGGTCACACGTACAGCAACAGATTGAAGTGCAGTTTTCAGAGGAACAGGACTGTGTATTATGTCCTGCCTCACTAATATCGAAGCACCTCCAGTGGCTTTTGGCCCTGGGGGAGAATAATAATTGTATGAATTATACTGTCGTACATCAAATCGATCGTTTTCTTTGAAATAGGTTTCCTGTAAACAAAATGCTGACGGTCTAAAATCTTGTATAAGTAAATGTAAATCATTAAGATTATTCCTTAGTCCCCTACAATTCCACTGAATAATGGTTGTAGAGCTCATGGAGGCTTAATTGGAGTTCTTGATCGGGAGTGGGGTCTATTTCCATCTACTGGGGTTGTGGGACTGACCTCCATCTCTAAAGGTTCAAATGGATTGTGAACCTCTACAACAGATGGCCCAGGAGGCACCTCGACGTGCTGGTGAGCCCTGGTCTTTTTCTTTAGTTTTTTCTTTTCACTGTTTGATAAGTGTGCATGGCTACTGCATGCATCTTTACCATTTTGCAAATCTGGTTCAGACGTGACGTCACTTAAGGGTTCCGACAATTTCTCTGTCTGAGAACATGACACAGATGTGTCTATCTGTTTCGTCGACATCTGAGAAACATCATCTAGAATGAGTTGGTTTGTAATTCAGGAAATTGATGTCTGACACATGACGGAGGTTGTGGCAACTTTATTGACTGGAAGTGGGGAAGAAATGACAGTTGAATATTTTTTGGTAGGAGTTTCAGAAGGATTTGGAACCAATTTTTGGGCTTCAAGAAAAGAAATATTTTGGGTATATTTGATTTTAAGAATTTCAGATTCTCGTTGGAAAAAGGAACATGTTTTTGAGGAGGCTAAATGCTCTCCATTGCAGTTAGCGCACTTGATTACGTTTGTGCACTCAGTGCTTTCATGGTTACCACTGCAACGGTAACACACCTTGCTATTTCTGCAAGTTGTTGTTCCATGTCCAAGTCGCTGGCATTTATAGCACCGTAGAGGATTTGGAACATAAACTTCCACACCGATATTGAAATACCCAGCTTTGATTGATTTTGGAAGGACTGCAAGGCCAAAAGTAAAGAGATAAGTGTTTGTTTTGACAACTTCATCATTTTGTTTTCTGGTAAAGCGTTTAACGGCTGTAACTCCTTGATTCTTTAGTTCAGCTGCAATTTCTTCCTCGCTCATGTCTGACAACAAACTCGGTCCCTGATTATCCCTGATGAGTTTAGTGTCTTGTGCTCCGAGACAACAACTGTAGTGTTAACAAACTGTTTTAAGGACAGCAGATTAACTGATTGTTGTCTCCTTGCACATTCCACTAGGATAGAACCACCTCGGAGACGTGAAACATTCTTAACATCGCCACAGACACCTTTGATGCCTTTAGCAATGACAAAGGGATTAAGTTTTAACGGATTGCCATCCTCAGATGCAATGATGAGAAATCTCGGCCAAGAATCTGTGACGTTTTGAAGGATTTCTTCGTCAGATGATAAACCATCAACATGACGGCGTTTGTGCTTTGATGAACCAGGAAAGGTATTGTGAGCCATGGTTATAGTAATGTGATTCGACACCTCTGTTCTCCACCCACTATGGAGTGTCAACAAGGACAATGTTGCAGCGGAAACCAATCTGCAACATTAGGGTTACAGAAGCGTTATAATTCAGATATAAAACATGAAAAGCTGCAATGACTAAAAGAAGAAATGCCAGGCTGGTTCGGCCCATGACACTTTTCCCAAGAAATACAGAAGTCAGAGGTTCGTATATCCAGATTGGCCCATGAGCCACCGCCTTCTGGCATTGGACTCTAGGCAATATAACAAAACACAAAAGTCACTGGTAAGTAGTGTTAGATAGACCTGCCGTGAACAACAGCTGTTAACAACACGCTGTCCATACTCAGGGCATGACATGACCAGCCGATTGATAGAACCGGGCCAGTTCTACCACCCGTCTAGGTGAAGTAATGGGCGAAGTGGTGTGTTGGGCAAAAGGAACACGGTTCCAGGATCCTATTGCCCTCAACCACCAGCCTCCCGTCCTCCACCGACACAGGGGCGCAACCAACGGCAAACGGGTTGGTGGACCAAATATACCCCGGGTCCACAACGGGGGTCGAAGAGCGCTTTAGCGCTACACAGCACCCACCACGAGGAGGGGCTCTTCACGGGTGCCGGATTGTCCAGTTGACGGTCATGCCTTAACCGCTTAAGGATTCCGGATTAGAATTAATCCCAGCTAACTGTGCCTGTCACACCATTTTCAAAGATGTGGATGAGTCACCATTCACCAATGGAGTGAGTGGAACCCTTTATCAGTCCGAACCCAAACGTACACCCAGATTGCCAGCTCTGTCTTTGAACATTTAATCTTTGTTTTGTTTTCTATACTGTGTTTAATATTCTGATGCTGATTATTGATATTTAGACCTGTACATGGTTTAGGCAGAAAGATCTGGAAAGGTGCTGATCCCAGGTCCTACTGCCTCAGGGAAGCTGGCTATTACCCCCCCATCGCACATGACATCTCATGTTACCAGAAGACCAACACTATGTGATGATCGTTATACCCTGCCTAGGTCTATTTTGCAAGTTGAATATTATCACACTCTTCATTGATATATCCACTTCTTCGGTAACCTTGGGATTTGGGAAGCAACACGTAGCACAATTCACATCATGAATTGACAAATCTATGTCTGCAACACATTCCTCTGACTGAACATTCTGGTCAGATGGTGTCCGTATAGGAAAAGTAAGATGATGTCGGTTCCTGAAAGTTGATGTATTGTGAGACTTTAGTTGAAAATGATATTTGTCTAGGATGTTACACGAGTTAAAGGCATTAGTGTATGAAGCAAACTTCTGGTGCTTAAGGCGACATATTGCTGCAGTATCTTCACAAGCCAATCACATGAGTCGAAACGGACTGACCTGTGTTATGTTATTGACACAGAATACCTCAGATATGGTACAGCTGTCACATAAAAAGAACCATGGTTTTGTTGTTCCACACAGTGTGCTTCCAGATGAAATCTTCCCTTTTTGATTTTTAGGGTTCTATTTTTGTTGCATGTACTTTTTCGTAACAACTCTGAATTAATGAAAAGATGTACAGCTCAACTGTCAACAGACCATTTAAGTTTATTCAGGTGTAGAGATCAATTTATGCGGACGAGGTGGTGGCTAGGTCTTGGTGGGGAACCTTTTGGATGAGTGTCTGGATTCTGGAAAGAGAAAAAAGAAATAGAGTTCTTCCCTAGATGGAACAAAAGCGTTTGTCCGAGCTGAAGCAGGATATGAAGCAGGATGTTCAAAAAGTTACCCAGTGTAACACGGTGCACACTCTATCCAGTGTTAAGGGATGCACACACTATCCAGTGTAAATGGGAACACACACTATGCAGTGTAAATGATTCCACACACTACCCAATGGAGGAGCTCCTCGCTGATCGGCGCAATGACGGAATATATGAGTGCCCGTAGTTACGACTGAGTGGTTCAGTAGAACCTGAACATTTGAAAAACAAATAAAATAGTTGTAAATGGAAGGTAATCCATCACTCGATCACTTATCGATATACATTTGATATAAATGAGATCCAAACTTCACAACCCCTCTGTAATTTCCAATCACTGACAGATGAATATGCCATCTATGGAAAAATCTACAGTCACGTGTTTACGCACCCTTTGCAGGCGAAGTCGCAAGCAGAGTCGAGGATGTCGCTCTTGAACAGGGTCAGGCACTCGGCTTCACACTGTTGCTCACTGGCGTCAGACCCGAACTTCGCAATCACCGAGCTGACCAGCTTGCCAATCTCAGACGTATCCAGGACTGAAACGGAGTTAGTGGGTGGATATGTTTGTGGTGTGGCAGATCAGAGTGGGCTCAGTGTGCACATGTGAAACATCATGCTTGGATGACCACGAGTCAGTTATATCATCAGTGTCACAGTATACCGAATCCGTGTTGACAAATGTCAAATGATTGAATGCTTAAGAGAGTGCATAACGCTTTAAGCAATACTCCAGCAGTATCACGGCGGGGGACACCAGATATGTGCTTTATATATTGTGCCCATTTGGGCAGTGGAATCAAGGTCTTCGACCTGACGAGCAAACGCTTTAACGACTAGTCTACTCAGTCCCCTTAAACTGGTAAAGATAAGATAAAACATGAACTGATCTGAACTGATCTAATTCAACCAAGATCTAGAATGCATCACATGAGATGTTTCTTTGTGTAGCTCAGAAACAAGGAACGACCAATCAGTCCTCGTTACAAATGGTACTAGATACAGTATTTTACATTCAGGTGTTTGCGGTATTTGTACCTACAGAAAACAGTTCGAGAAGTGTTTCACTTTCTCTAGTTTCTCGTACCTTATATAGAAGCTACTGGACAAAAACAAACATTTACCAATCTCGAAAAAAAGGTTCTCATGAAATTCGAAATTGTACAATTTCATAGGCATATGTTTCTGAATCCCAACTAAACGGGGTCTTCGTGTCGTCATTGTTTCAACACAGAAGAAGATGCCAGATCACTTGTCTCGCACCACTTATAGGGATTTGCAGGTTCAAAAAACGACCTGTGGTGGATCCGGTGGCCAGGCTTGGCTGGTGGGCGAGTTTGAGAGCAAGGGTATTTGTTCACGTAATGAGTCATTTCTTTTTCCATAGGACATATGTTAAAACACGTGGCATATTTATAGTTACATATCCTGCTTCAGAGGTTCATGGCAATAGATGAAAGCATATGATATCTAAAGTTTACTGAGAAAACAATTTTTGAAATGCTGAAGATCCTAACTGATAACATGTAGGTAAATACGGGCGTAAAACATTTAGACAGAAATAGACATCTTCACGGGCCCAAATTGTGCTCCACGTTCGAAGATTTTTTCAATATGCATACGATTCAGAATTTCTTCCCAGTTTGGCAAAATCACAACAAGGTAATTTGCCCCTCAACTTTACCCGAATATCCAGGTGTATTGCTGATTTGTTACCGTTCAATAAAGTCCACAAAGTTTTCGTAGCATTATCAGCTATCGCAACTATATAGTTTATCACAGTATTACGAATGATGTAGTGCTGCATACGCTTTATGGATCGGGGCCCTGAACTTGTAATAAAGGTGACTCCGCCATATGTTCTGTATCCAAATCTATGGACAAGATTCAAGATGGCGTATGACTGCATGACAAGAGGGATGACTTCTACTGGCTCTTTATGTCCAGTCTGACATGTGTGTACAAAGGGTGTCACATATGCAGGTGGATACGCTCATATGGTATCGTCACTATTTGATAGTGATTCATAAACACATTCTCACACTATAATCGGAATTAAACATTCGACCAAGCTTTAAGCAGAGGTTCTAATGTATGTGGAAAGGTTTGTGTCGCTATATTACCACCGTCGTAGGAGCTGCAATACAACCAAGCACGATGTCAACAGCAATCAACTCACTGCTGTCTATGAGAAGCCTCTTCTCGCCAAGAGCCAGGGGGATCAGACAGAGGAGGAAGATCGCAAATTTCATTGTGATATTTTTTCTTTGTTCCTGAAAAAACAACACAAATCGTGCCATGTTTTTTGTCACATTTTTAAGGACTGACACCGATCTAGATGATTTATGAAACGAAGCAATTACTTAAGTGTATATGGCAATGCATCCTCTGTGAACACCGCATCAAAAGGTTAAATGTCAAAGACCAGAATCACTTCGGGATTTCCTCAAGCTGCTAGAGTCTGAACGTGAGTCTGGACAGGACAGTCCAGTGACACACAGTGTGATACATGTACTATGTGCCAGTGATCTTGGAATAAAGGACTAAATCCAGTCACTGATACCGTGAAAAACGATCCAGTCCGTGACAGACAACCATGTCGTCAAACCTGGCACCGATCCATCTTGCCGCACTGTGCTGGCTAGAACAGGGTTTGTAATGAACGTCCACACATGTGCAAGTGTATTTTCTCAAACGGTGATTCGCTTAGCAGGAATTCGGCCTATTATCCACAGCAAAGATTAAATGTCAAAGACCAGAATCACTTCGAGCTTTCTGGGAATAAAGGAATACATCAAGTCACTGATACCGTGAACGATGACAGACAACTCAGTCAGTTGCTTGGAATAAATATCTAAATCCAGTCACTGATACCGTGAAAGCGATCCAATCCGTGAACGATGACCGACAACCAAGACATCAAACCTGGCACCCGATCCATCTTGTCGCCTTGTGTAGCAAATACAGGGAGCCTCCACAGGTTGCAGTCATGAACGTCCGTACATATACAGATATATTTTCTCGATATGGTGATTCGTTAATCCTGAATTCGGACTATTATCCATACCCGTCCAAGTGCAAGGTTTGCAGAATCTTTGTGAATGTATTAACTGTTTGGGCCTAAAGTAGATAAACTTCTCCCAATTCCTTTCGTTCAAGTAATGAATCTTAAGCATTCAAATGATTGAGAAGTAAAATCCTCTCAGAAAAATATATCAACAACTTCTGGTTATTGAAAATTCAAATACATATTTACATGTTGAACCCACCTACCCTTGCCGTTCCAGGTGCGAGAAGGGAAAATACTGTCACGTAATGTCTTTATATGTACATGCCCAGGTTACAACACATGACGTTTCGCATGCACTCCTTTAATTTAGAGATAAAAAATGAAGACAAACTAAACTGATATGAATACATGCTTAACCGGCAATTGCAGGTGTGTCGTTAACAAACTGGGAAATATTTGACGCAGGAAATTTAGTTATCATATGACACAAAGACATAATTCGCATAATTTTGTATATACTTCCTGAAACAGTTACTGATGTAGTCGTATCAGGAAGACGGTAAAACGAAACAAACCGACATAAAAATGTAATAAAAGGAACAAAACAATCCATAAACAAAAAAGAAATTACCACTTTAATTTGACTCCATTTCCGACTGAGATTTATAGTTTCATCATACTTAGTAATAGTTGATTGTGTATAACCTGATCCAAATAACCCAACATAATAAAATAAACAAAAGAAAAATTCCATAAACAAAAGAAAATCATCATTTTAAGATGACACCTTTTCCAACTGAGATTTATAGTTGTATTATACATCGTAATAACTGACCGTGTAACATAGCTGTAGATTTGACGTACCTATAATAATGTATCATGAATTATTCTGAGCAAATGTTTGGGTGTGGTGAAGGGCGATATTGTATGCGTGATATCCTAGAATGCAATGAAAACATTACCAAAATCATAAGATGATCATAAAATGGCCACACTACTACATACATTTGAGGATCTCGATAGACTTTGCTACTGGCAGAACAGGATATGTATACCCTTTGGTTATATTTGGGATTACACGTTCTCTGTAAAGAACAGATTCTAGTCGTTGTTTAGGTCGAGTCCTGTCAGAGATAGGCATCTAATCGCCAGAACATTACGTCAGCAATCTGACCCACTCAGTCACCTACATTGATTAATAGAGAAGTCGATTGGTGCTAGTCTAGAATAAATTGCTACACATCTCCAATGTTATCATTGGATTCACACTCATACTCATAAGTAGGTCTTAAGCATGTTTGAAAGTTACTTAGAGTCACGTCTGAAAAAGATTATTTTAAGAATGAAACGTTTGAAAATGAAACGAGGTTATTGCCTTGGTGTGTTTACGTTTGTTCACGTCATCAAGGGCGGTGGGGTAGCCTAGTGGTTAAAGCGTTGGCTCGTCACGCCGAAGACCCGTTCGAATCCCCACATGGGTACAATGTGTGAAGCCCATTTCTAGATGTTGCTGGGTATATTGCTTAAAACCGGCGTAAAACCAAACTCAGTCAGTCAGTCATGTCATCAAAATTGGAATTTTAGTGTGATCCGCCAGGTGGCCATCTTTGATTATAAGAAAACCTTTTAGAAAAGCTAACTAGAGCAAGAAAGCCAACACGTGGTAGGTAAAACTCACTTTGTGTTGTAATTGATTCTTAGTTTTGTGAAAATATAGGAAAGTAACTGTATCTCATTTCATAATATTAGGTTCATTTTATCGTTTATTAAAGAGTATGCATGAGTAATTGGGAACTTCCATGTAAAATTGAACATGGGCACATATATATACTGGGACTCTCTATTATCGCGGGTTTCTCATTATCGCGGCACGCGAAAACATCGGGAAAGCAGAAACACCACGCCCCGCATCGGCTGTTTACATATGCAAATTACGTAAAATATATTCATCGCTCTTAAAAAAGTCATTTATTTCATTTGAATGTTATGTGTAATCGGAGAAATATTAAAGCATTCATCTTTTCAGTAAGTTCTAGAACATTTTGAAACTAGTATGACCCCTACTGCCATTACATCTACCATGAATCAAAACTTACTTCATCAAGAGCAATCCTGCGACAACTATAAGGTCATTTGCATATTTTCCGTGCTAAAAATATAACAGGAAGTGACGTATTATGCAACTTCACTCTGCACAAGGCAGCAACTTGTATGGTACGTTATAAGCCGGAAAAACAATATTTTGTAACGTTATTGTTACCTTGTATCCGAATCAATAGAAGTTTCAGATGTTTGGGTTAAAAACTTGATAATATTACGAATGTGAATGAAATTCCTAAATATTTTTAATGATCAAACTATTTAGATTCGTTACTTGTCTTAGTAAACGTTTCACAGTGTCATCTGCTTGTACCGCGTGCCATAGTAAGAAAATAGCAATACCGCGATAATAGAGAGTTGCTTCAATTTCCGGGTCAAACGAGACAATCGGAATTGCCGCAATGGTATTAAACGAGTTATGACCATGTGTCAAGCATTATTTGTGACAGAAATGAAGATTAAACATCAGTCAACTGAAAATATACATAAAATGCTAAATGTCAGTAGCCGTTCATAATCCCGATGGCGACAACATTAACTACCGCGATAATAGAGGGTCCCATGATATGCGTGACGTATTCCTTTTACACTCACGTGGAAGTGCTGGGTAGGTGGAATAAACGGCTAAGAGTTTTACCTGCAATTGAGAATAAGAGTTTGAATGTTATATATACTCATCCAAAGTAAAAACTTGTGGAATTGATTTTGGTTGGTTTGTTTGTTGTTTAACCCCGCACTCAGCAATATTCCAGCTATATGTCGGCGGTCTGTAAATAATCGAATCCGGACCAGACAATCCAGTGATCAACAGCAGGAGCCTCGATCTACGCAATTGGGATACGATTACATGTGTCAACCAAGTCTGACCAACCGATCCCGTTAGTTGTCTTTTACAACAAGCATGGGTTGCTGAAGATCAATTCTAACCTGTATCTTGACAGGTCTGTAGTATTTAACCCCACTATGGCAATAGTGTATGAAGAAGGAGATAACAAGATATCCTCCGCAATGGTAAAATATTCTTCATGAATATGTCAACTAGTTTTGACTATGTCAAATGTTACATTGTTCTTCACATTGATCTAACGAAAACATTAAACAATGCATATACTAGCATGCTTGTATCAACAACAGACTGCCTGGGTGCTTCTATGGCTTCTATGGCTTAATGGTGATACTGGAATTAGAGTGCTACTGTTGATTTATGTCATTACGTTCTTGCCAACCAACAAAGTGAAAGGAGGGTATTGAAGGGTCTTAAAGTTCTGACTACCACCAATCTCAGTCACAGTAAAACTTGTTGCCATGGAAACGCAAAACAAGATTTTATTCAGAAATCCCAAAATTTCAAAAGGCACCACTTCACTACCAGACCTATTTATGTGCAAAATTTGATGAAGTAACATTGAACGGCTTTTTAAGTTCTGCTCCGATTTAAAGTTCTGCTCCGAAAAAGAGCACTACCACCAATTTCAGTCAAAGTCAAATGCAACCAATATTTTATTCAGAAATCCCAAACTATCAAAAGGCACCAGTTCACAACCAGACCTGTCTATGTGCAATTTTGGTGAAGAAACATTGAACGGTTTTAAAGTCCGTACAAACACCAATTTCAGTCAAAGTCAAACTTGTTGACATGGAAACTCAAAAATTAATATATTAAGAAATCCAAACTACCAAAAGGCACCAGTACACCACCAGGCCTATCTATGTGCAAAGTGTGGTGAAGAAATAGTGAACGGTATTTATGTTCTGCTCCGAAAAATACAATTTTGGACGGAAGCACGGATGGACCAAGTCCAAAATAATACACACCCCAGCCCCATATCCCTCACCCAACCCCACAAAACGAGTAGTATACACGATGGTGGTTACGGCCGCAATCCCGCCTGTGGTATTAGTTGGTCGAAAACTAGGGAAACCGGCGTCGACCATCGTTTGATGTCCCCCATATTTTTATATATTATAGGAGCCTCAATCTGTAGAGCACCAGTGAGTTTCGGCAACCAAAATGCAATGGAATTAAAAAGCCCAACGTTTCGAGATTTTCCAATTAGACAATTAGATGCCCAAGCATGTATAAAGCAACCTATCTGTATTTCAAGAATGGCAGTCGAAGCAACATACGAAAATATGGGCTTGCGAGCCGAAAAAAAGTGGCATACCACCTCCTACTGGAAAATACCGTGGGAAGCAATCTTCTTCCAGACATTGCCCGTGTAGACTATCTTGATGGCAATCTTGGCAAAACAAATCTCCAACCACTGGAAGGTCTACCTACATTTGTGGACGCTATATGCGTATTTGGCTATCTTCGACGAAAAGACTGTGTCTATAGAAAAGGAGCCGTGCATTGTACCATTGGAGGAAAAGGAACGGCATCTGTTGTAGTTTCCAATATCGCAAGCGCAGTACGCAAATCTTTCGAGCAAGAAGAGTGCTATAACCAAAAGCCTACATACGCTACAATATGCCATAGCTGCGCCCACTGCAATACGGAGCACTGTGTGAAGAATCGAGAAAGAAACCAATTGTGCAGCAAAGACACAACTGGAATTTCTACACGTAGACAACCATGTTTGTTTACAAACAATGTAAACTCACGACGACGTCATCAATGAAATGTTAAACGTTGTAGGATTCGCATGGCGTGTATGGAGTTTTGTGAAAGTAGTTTGTGGATTGACGTAATTTACATAGTTGTCAGATTTAGATACCAAGTTTATCAGATTGCTTTTATTGCACCGATAACACCTTCCATTAGATGATAAAAGCCAATATTTCTAAATTCGAACGATTTCTATTGGCACATGGCTATGGACTGTATTCTATCGACTATACGAGGGATTTCTCCGGCACCCTAGATAGAAAGAGTCTCGTGGAATACCTCCAAAATAAACACGACGTTCGACACCACAGAGATCTTGCAACCGCCATGGACTCTGAAGGTCCTACCATCCTAGACAATACGGGTAGTGTAGGCAACCACGCCTGTACTTCAGTTGGAACCTGGAACAAAGTCGTTTCCAATTTCAAAGCCGGAGAAGTACGATAACACATTGGTTGACATTTGGCCGACTATGCAGATTGTTCCAATGAACGCCTGCGGAAAACTTTTCTCCATCCAGATGTCCCGGCTAGAATTTGTACAGTACAACCAGAAATTATTGAGAATTTAAAGATTGTAATTTTTCTATTTTGTTCACTCATTACTCACGTATTAAATGAGAATATTAGCAGAACATAACTCCAGATTCAAAGACAGGTGAACAGTTTGTATTTTGTCAAGTCACCATGGGCAGCAATGCAGGCTTCAATGCGGCGGGGCATACTACTGATCAAAGAAGTTAGAATGTCGTGGTCCATGCTGTCCCAATATCGGACCACCTCTTCTTTCATTTCAGCAATATTTGTCAGATTTTGTCTTATTGACACTTTCCTTCATAAGTCCCCAACATTTTCTATTGGATTTAGGTCAGGGCTATAGCTTGGCCAATCTAATAATGTCATATTTTGGGTCCGAAACCAGGCCTGTGAATGCTTTGAACAATGATTTGGGTCGTTGTCCTGCCGGAAAATCCAAACATTTCCATAGAACACGTGAGCAGATGGAAGTAAATGTCCTCGAGAATATCTGTGTACCGCTCACTGTTCATATTCCTTCAAATACACAGAGGGCGTTGCCCTAACACAGATATGCCACCCCACACGTTAAATTTCGGACTGTACTTTGGGCGCTTATACAAAGGTTTTTCAGTTTGTTTGGTCCAGAATTTCAGTGTATTAGGAAACAGCCACACAGAACTTTCATCTGAGAAAATCACATTGTCCCAGTTAAAATTTCTATGCTGTAAGCACCAGTTCAACTTTCTCTCCTTTTGTTCAGGTTTCATGATCGGTGATGGATTTCCTCGACTTTTCTGCCAACCCATTGCATGCAGCTCAGTTCTAATTGTCTCCTTACAGACAGCCACAGTTCCTCTATCAATCATATTCAGCCTTAAGTTTTCTAAACTCCTTCGTTTGTTTTTAGAAACAAGAATACCAAGCTGCCTCCTGTCACCGACAGTCAATTTTCTGGGCCTACCTGCGCCTCCCTGGTGCTCAATGCCATATCCATTTGCAATATGTTTCAAAACACGATAAACAGTGGACAAAGAGATGCCTGTTCTACTTGAAATCACTTTAGCTGATCTGATGTCCTTGTTATAATACTCTAAAATCAACTTCCACTTCTCTAAATCATCCATACTGAGGATCACTGAAAATGTCGTCTGCTAGCAAGTAAACAAAGGGGGATAACTCTTCACAAACTAATGAAAAAGGATTAACGGAGTTGTCTCTCTTGAATGAAACAAAGCACTTGATAGCTGGTCAAGGTTGTTTATACTAGAAATCCAATTAAACATATTCCTAAAATTCTCAATAATTTCTGGTCATACTATACTCGCATAGAGCTCTCTTTGTAAGCGCACAGGACCAACGCCGAAATGGCCAACGATTTGGTAGAGGAAGCACTAGAGCTATTCTCGAGAGAAAACCTATTCGTCATACAACCAGCAGCAAAGCAGTGGGAGAATCTATCGAAATGTCTAGACCGTTGCATGGTGCTTGCGGACATACCCCAGGGGACTATCTTCGTGGGTTGGTATGCGCACACAGGCACAGGAAGAGTATCCGGAATCCAAGTACAACCCACCAAAGCCAATGTAGAAGATGATACTCGATGGGACGGCGCCATAGAATTGGGCTACAGCCGATTTTGGATTCCGGGCATGTCCTCTATTCCCAGTAGGCATTTTGGCTGCTACACCTACAGGAGTAGAAATAGGACCACTACAATGCTATACAAAAGCTCCCCATACGAGAACTATACTATCTCGAAGTCGTAGGCCGACGCATCTACAAGGTCCAAATCCAGATACGTTGCTGCCACCGAACAAACAAGTCGCTTTCGAATGGCGCCCAAAAAAGACCAAACACGCCTTTGGCATAGAAAAATCGAAATACGAGATGTGGCGACTGTCTGAAAATACTCGAATCTTGATCAGACTACCCAGTGATCAACAACATGAGCATCGTTCACTGGCATGCGATGAAGCTCTAAATCTCGTGACTTGCTGCAAGTGATTGAAATGATATATTTCTGAGTGTGTGAAGGTTCATGACTTAATCGCTTAGGGATTCAGGGTTAGAATTTATCACAGAAAACTATGGCTGTCCTGCCGTGTTCGGTGATTTGGATGACGGTCATTGTTGATGGACAGCGTGGGAAGAACCCTTTATCAGTCCCAAACCCGACCTACACACAGAATCACAACTCTGTCATTGAACATTCATAACATAAAAAACATTTTATCCTTATTTTGTTTTCTTTCTCGCGTTTAATATTCTGATGCTGATTGTTGATATTTAGACCTGTACATGGTTTAGACAGAAAGATCTGGAAAGTTCTGCAAGGTGCCGATCCCAGGGCCAACTGCCTTGGGGGAGGTGGTTATTGCCTCTCATCGGACATGACATCTCAAGTTATCAGAAGATCAATATACCCTGCCTAGGCCTATTTTGCAAGTTGGATTACTGCTGACGAATGCTATCAGCATTCTCTTTATTGCTATAAGCACTTCTCGTGCATTATATTACCTTTGAATTTGTACTTTCATTCTGTTTTGTACTACCACCACAGTGATGGCACTGTGGTACACAGTATTTGATCTGTAAACAAAGTAAAGTCTTGAATGCTAACTATTTTTGTTGTTTGTTTGTTTGTTTGTTCTTTTGCCTACTGATTCCTGGTTAACAGTATAACCAACTTCAGCACGTAACACAATTTATATCATGAGTTGCCAAATGCATGTCCTGCAACACGCTTCTATTCTGGTGAGATGGTATTCGTACAGGCAAATAAGATGATACTGGTTCCTGAAAGTTGACGTCCTGTTAGTTTTGGGGGATGTTAGGTCTAGGATGTTACATAAATTAAGGCATCAGTGTATGAAGCCAATTTCTGGTGCTTAAGGCGACATATTGCTGCAGTATTTTCAAAAAGCCAATCACTTGAGTAGGAACGGACTGACCTGTATTGTGTTATTGACACAGAATACCTCAGATATGGTACAGCTGTGACATAAAAAGAACCATAACTTTTGATGCTCCACACAGTATCCTTCCAGATGAAATCTTAACTTTTTTTATTTTTAGGGTTCATTTTTCGTTAACGTTGTTCCATCACAAGATATAACTTCTCTAAGGGGGTCAGATATTTTACACTACTTCAACCACCTTTGGAGGCTCACCCACAAACCCTCACAGTTTACTTACTATTGACAGTATAACATGTATGTACATGTTTATCAAAATGTATCAATCAATTCAATATCTTTTAAAAACCCAATCACTAAATGTGAACTGATATTACAAAGATCCTTCAAGGATCTAACCTTGAAATATTTTAAGAGGGTACGAACGTCCTATTACATTCAAAGTATGTCCCATTCTCCGAATTTTCATCTTAGAATTCTTGATATTCTAATGTATGGCTAATTTTTTTCTAAAATCGCCAACGCTGATGGTATGATGTAAATCAAGCTAGGATCCATGCAGGTGGCAAACGTACTTCAAGTCCCCATAGTCCCTAGTGTGGTGATCTGCCTTCAGTTGCTGGTGATCTATAGCCCCGTTTTTATATTGCATTGTTCCATTTAATGATATCCTTTTATGACAACATGCTTGTTTTCAAGTAATATCTGCGATACGCTAGTAGTATTACTGTCCATCGACGACAACATTATCTTTACCTTCAAGATGTATTTATATGTGATATATAAATTGTCATCAGGCACTATGTGGCTTAAATATTGCCTATTTGACAAAAAATCTAAACTTTACTCACTCACTCACTCTATTTTCGTTGCATGTAGTTCTTGTTGTCAGCTCTGAATTAATGGAATAATAAACAACTCAACTCTCAGGGAAATGCCAAAAGACCAGATGATTTTTATTCCGGCGTAGAGATCAACTTATGTGGACGAGGTGGTGGCTATGTCTTGGTGGGGGACCATTTGGATGAGTGTCTGGATTCTGGAAAGAGAAAGAAGAAGTATAGCTCCTCCAAGGATGGAATATGCGTCCGTCCGCGCGGAACCAGGATGTTGTAAAAAACGTGGCGCTCTATCTATCCAGTGTGTAAAGGAATGCCAACACTACCCAGTGGAAAGGGATGCACGCACTATGCAGTGGAAAGGGATGCACACACTATGCAGTGTAAAGGGATGCACACGCTACGCAGTGGAAAGGGATGCACACACTACGCAGTGTAAAGGAATGCCCACTACTACACTGGGTTCGCATTGTTGCTGATTACCTTCAACAAGAGAATATAACCGCCTTGCCAGCACTCAGTCCACACTTGTCACAAACTGACAAGTATTGTCTTATTGAAAGTGTGTACTGCCCTCAGAAACTGCTACAGTCGTCACAAACAAATGAAACAAATCCTCTGTTGTTCCACTCGATATCAATCCAGATGTTCTTCTGTTTGTTTTGTTTTTGTTTTGATTTTTGATGGGAGGTTATTTTCTTTACGGCTCTGAACTATTGGAAAAATAAACAACTCAACTCTCAGAGAAATGTCAACAGACCAGTTGAGTTTATTCAGGTGCAGAGATCGGTTTACGTAGACGAGGTGGCTGGTACTTGGTGGGGGACCAGTTTGATGAGTGACTGGACTCTGGAAACAGATAGAAGCAGTATAGTTCCTCCCTACATAGACAATGCATAATCAGTACGGTGTGAAACGTAGCCCGCTCGCTAAGTGTGTAAAGATTGGGACACACTACCCAGTGTAAAAGGATGCACACACTACCCAGTGGAAAGGGATGAACACCATACCCAGCGTAAAGGGATGCACACACTACGCAGTGTAAAGGGATGCCCACACTACGCAGTGTAAAGGGATGCGCACACTATGCAGTGGAAAGGGATGTGCACACTACCCAGTGTAAAGGGATGTGCACACTACCCAGTGGAAAGGGATGCGCACACTATGCAGTGGAAAGGGGTGCACACACTACCCAGTGGAAAGGGATGCACACACTACCCAGTGGAAAGGGGTGCACACACTACGCAGTGTAAAGGGATGCACGCACTACCCAGTGGAAAGGGATGCCCACACTACCCAGTGGAAAGGGGTGCACACACTACCCAGTGGAAAGGGATGTGCACACTACGCAGTGGAAAGGGATGCGCACACTACAAAGTGTAGTACTCAGTGTAACTATCCAAACTCTATACGCCCTTTATAATTTCCAGTCACTGTAGCAGTATACGTTCTCCGTGTAACATTCAATCACTGGCACATGTAAACGCACACAATATTCACCTACTGGCACATGTATACGCTCTCTGTGTAATATTCAACCACTGACACATGTATATGCTCTCCGTGTAATATTCAACCACTGACACATGTATACGCTCTCTGTATAATATTCAACCACTGACACATGTATACGCTCTCTGTGTAATATTCAACCACTGGCGGATTTATACGCTCTCTGTGTAATATTCAACCACTGGCACATGTATGCGCTCTGTCTGTAAAGATCCACAAGCACGTGTTTACGCACCCTTTGCAGGCGAAGTCGCAAGCAGACTCGAGGATGTCGCTCTTGAAGAGGGTCCGGCACCCGGCTACACACTGCTGCTCACTGCCGGACATCTCGTTTATCACGTTGGAGTAGTCAGACGTAATCAGGACTGAAACGAAGTGAGAGGACAGATACGTTTTTGAGTGGGCTTGTCTGAACATGCAGATGCAAAACATCATGTTTTGGGGACAACGAGACTTCCCCTGTTGTAAATGCTGTGTGTGCTTCATATACTAGGCGTCATTAATAAAGGGTCAAATGATGTATAGCACATGTAAAGAAAAGTTTCTCAGAAATAATAGAACAAAGATTGTCATCATAATATTTAATGTGTTGACAAACGTGACACATCGTGACATACACACGAAACGTTCAAACAGCACTAGCAAACATCAGTTGTATAGACCAACACACCAAAATGGAAATGACAAACATGAAGCACTCGGTTAGTCAATATCTTGTGTCCCCTCATCGCGCCTCCAAGACACAGGTGTACCTTGTTCTCGTGCTCCTTATCAGGTTCATAAAGAAAGCTTGCGGAATCGCATTCCATTCCACTACTGGAGCTCTGCGCAGTCCTGGGAGATCCACTGGTGCTGGGTGACGTGTGTACGCACGTCGATCGAGTTCATCCTAGGCATGCTCAGTTGGGTTGAGGTCTGGCGAGCATGCTGGTCACTCAATCCGCTCTACACCTTGCTGCCTAAGGAATTCCGTGACAATCCTGGTCCTATGAGGCCTAGCGTGATCATCTTACAGTGAAGAGGGTCGACCATAAAGCCATGCATACCTTGCAGGAATAGTACTGCTATAGGAGCCAGAATCTCATCCCGATAATGCTGTCCGTTAAGACTACCGTCGACCACATGCAGTGGAGTACGTCCAGTAGGAGTCAAATCGGTTATGCGTGGCAACAGTTGTGTCTGTGATTCGCTCTCCATTGCGACGATAAATCCTCTGCCGACCATCACGGAAGGATAAATTGAATCTGCTTTCATCTGTGAAGAGTTAGTGAGTATGGTTTTACGCCGGTTTTTTTTGCACTATTCCAGCAATATCACGGCGGGGGACACCAGAAAAATGGGCTTCACACATTGTGCCCATGTGGGGAATCGGACCAGGGCCTTCGGCGTGAGGAGCAAACGCTTCAACTACTAGGCTACCCCACCGCCCTCATCTGTGAAGAGCTCACGAGACCACTGACGTTGATTCCAGCGGCCACGATGTCAACTCCATCTCAAACGCGCCTGCCTGTGACGTGGTGTTAGTGGTGGACGAACTGCAGGTCGCCTACAGCGGAGATCAGCTGCCCTTAAACATCGACGAATGGTGCTCCTGGATATCCTTACATTGTTAACATTGAAGTGTTCTGCCTGAAAATCTGCTGCATTAAGGAATCTGTTACGTAGCGCAGTGTTTATCATGTGCCTATCATCTCGGACTGTTGTGACTGTGGGGCGACGTGGTCGACGTATATTCCACGGACCCATTGGCTTGAAATTTCTACCACAGTCAACCAACAGAACTCTTACTCACATTAAAGCGGACAGCAGCCTGCCGCTGAGTTTGACCAGATTCCAAAAGGCCTATAGCCTGACCCCTTTCAGCAAGTGTCAAAAAACGTCTCATTTTAAGCTGCAATTTCAAACAGGTACCTGAACAGTGAACGCCAGTGGAAAAGCATCAATGCATGTGCAATGTCCTCCACTTTCCATAGATAGCGCGACTTGCACGTGCAAATCATTGGCATTAAGTGGTATGTGGATTTCCATATTGACAGCTTGAATAAAACATGTGTCATTTGTAACAGAATGTATCGGATGTTAAAGAACGTAATAATGACATTTCAACGGCCTGATGTGTTTTTCCATACTGTTAAGAAAGTTTGTAAAACATTCAGGTGTATATATTTAAAACAAAAACGAACATTTTTCAACTTTTAAGAAATAGTGAGGAGAATTATAGGAGACACGTCATTTCTTGTTCGATATGACGTATGTTAAAGCACCAGGCATATATATAGTTACGTATCTATTTTCAGAAGTTAATGGCAATGTGTGGAAAATGAAAGCAAATGTTATATGAAGTTTACTGAGGAGACAGAGTTTGAAACGCTAACTGACAACACGTATATGTGCAGGTAAAAATAGACACTGTCGGGGCTCCTCTGCTTGAAGACCTGTTTCAATATGCATACGAGGTAATTTGGCAAAACATTGAACTTAATGTTCAGCCGTATTGACGATGTGTAATCGTCCAGTAATCATCAAATAGTCAATTACCTTCCACCAATTCACCCACCTGGGGGGTACCCAATGCTGTCCAAGATAAGCCTCTTCTCGCCAAGAGCCAGGGGGAGCAGACAGAGGAGGAAGATCGCAAATTTCATAGTGATATTTTTCCTTCTTTCTGAAAAAGTAACACAAATCTTGCTGGAGCTTTCATATTTTTTAAGGACTTGACAGATGTGATGTTGATAAACTGAGTGTATGTGACAATGTTTCCTCTATGAAAACATGTTACTGCCATGTCCAGCATCTCATCAAAGGTTAAATGTCAAAGACAGAACCACTTCGAGCTTTCCTCAAGCTGCTAGAGTCTGAACGTGAGTCTAGACAGGACAATCCGGTGACACACATTGTGATACATGTACTATGTGCCAGTGTTCTACCACTACTGGGAATAAAGGAATACATCAAGTCACTGATACCGTGAAAGATGACAGACAACCAAGTCAAACCTGGCACTCGATCCATCTTGTGTAGCAAGTACAGGGAGCCTCCACGGGTTTGGTTATGAAAGTCCACACATATCTATACTTTCTCGAAAGCAGTGATTCATTCACCCAGGAAATCGGACTATCCAGGGCCTTTCAAGAGCATACCGGATTGCAGAATCTTTGTGAATGTCTTTACTGGACTCAAGCAGATAACTTCTCCCAAATATTTCGTTTACCTACATACATACATACACACACACACACACACACACACACACACACACACACACACACACACACACACACACACACACACACACACAGAGACAGACAGACAGACAGACAGACAGACACACACACACAGACACACACACATTTTGAAAAAGGAACAAAAATTCCATAGACAATAAGAAACCACCGCTTTAAGATGACTCCTCTTCATACTGAGATCTATAGTTATACTTCGTAATACCTGATCGTGCATAACATAGCTGTAGATTGGATATACCTGTACCTATAATAATGTATCATGAACTGTTCTGAACAAATGTTTGCGCGTGGTGAATATTTTATGTGTCATTTCCTAGATGCAATGAAAACATGACTTTAATCATAAAATGATCATAAAATGGCCTACAACATACATTTGAGGATTTCGATCGATTTGCCACTGGTACAACAGGACATATCTATGTGTTTCCTGGGTTACTCCGCCCTCAGCAATACTTCAGCTATATGACGGTAGTGTCAGTCTGTTTGTCACTCCGCCCTCAGCAATACTTCAGCTATATGACGGTGGTGTGAGCCTGTTTGTCACTCCGCCCTCAGCAATACTTCAGCTATATGACGGTGGTGTGAACCTGTTTGTCACTCCGCCCTCAGCAATGCTTCAGCTATATGACGGTGGTGTCAGCCTGTTTGTCACTCCGCCGTCAGCAATACTTCAGCTATATGACGGTGGCGTTAGCCTGTTTGTCACTCTGCCCTCAACAATACTTCAGCTATATGACGGTGGCGTTATCCTGTTTGTCACTCCGCCCTCAGCAGTACTTCAGCTATATGACGGTGGTGTCAGCCTGTTTGTCACTCCGCCCTCAGCAATAATTCAGCTATATGACGGTGCTGTGTGAGCCTGTTTGTCACTCCGCCCTCAGCAATAATTCAGCTATATGACGGTGCTGTGTGAGCCTGTTTGTCACTCCGCCTTCAGCAATACTTCCCCTATATGACGGTGGTGTGAGCCTGTTTTTCACTCCGCCCTCAGCAATACTTCCCCTATATGACGGTGGTGTGAGCCTGTTTGTCACTCCGCCTTCAGCAATACTTCCCCTATATGACGGTGGTGTGAGCCTGTTTGTCACTCCGCCTTCAGCAATACTTCCCCTATATGACGGTGGTGTGAGCCTGTTTTTCACTCCGCCCTCAGCAATACTTCCCCTATATGACGGTGGTGTAAGCCTGTTTGTCACTCCGCCCCCTGCAAAACTTCAGCTTTATGACGGTGAATGTAGGTCAGACGATGACAGACAGACGACGACGGTAGGCCGGTGACGGCAGAGAGATGTACACAACGCCAGTGATATGATTAGTCCATGTGTAATTCCGTGTGTTAGTCCGTGTGTGTGTGTCAAAACAACAACACCAGCCTTGATATATACTGACACAGATACTTGAACATTCTTTATCCACTGAGAACATTCGCGAAACATGTTGAACAGACGACCGGGTATCAAAACAAAACCAAAAGCCAAGGGGGGGGCAATCTGGAGCGCTATCATAAAGGCGTACCACTTACAAATACTATTGCCATTTACCATACATGATGCGAAATGTGACCCACAACCCACACTCAAAACTTTAATCATTGTGACCCATAATAACTATCACTTAATCAATGATAGTACAAATTAGAAAAAAACACACTCTCGTAACAGTTTCCTAACAGCACAATACCCCTATGTTCAATCACTCGCGGATCTGGGCTGAGGCGTTTGACAGTCAACTGGGTATCCTTCTGTTCTTCGTGCTTTAGATGAGCGCCACTCTTCACTGGGTAGAGTATGATACTCCTTCAAAGGGTACAGCTTGCACCCCCTTTCACTGGGTAGAACATGCACCCCCTTTCACTGAGTAGATCGTGCATGCCCTTTCAACGAGTAGAGTGTGCACCCCCTTTCACTGGGTAGTGTGTGCATCGTTTTCACTGGGTAGAGTGTGCACCCCCTTTCACTGGGTAGTGTGTGCATCCTTTTCACTGGGTAGAGTGTGTACTCCCTTTCACTGGGTAGAGCGTGCACCCCCTTTCACTGGGTGGTATGTGCAACCTTTTCACTGGGAAGAGCGTGTACTCCCTTTCACTGGGTAGTGTGTGCATCCTTTTCACTGGGTAGAGTGTGTACTCCCTTTCACTGGGTAGAGCGTGCACCCCCTTTCACTGGGTGGTATGTGCAACCTTTTCACTGGGAAGAGCGTGTACTCCCTTTCACTGGGTAGAGTGTGCATCCCCTTTTACTGGGTAGAGTATGTACTCCCTTTCACTAGGTAGAGTGTGTACTCCCTATCGTGCCCCCTTTCACTGGGTGGTGTGTGCATCCCTTTCACTGCGTAGAGTGCGCAACCCCTTTCACTGGGTAGAGTGTGTACCCCTCTCTCTCAGGATAGAGAGTGCACTCCCAGTCACTCCTTCGCTTGCTGTAATGTGAACCACTTTCACTGGGCAGAGAGTGCGCTTCTTCTCACTTTGTAAGTCCACCTACAGCCCGCCTACATGTTATGACCATCCAAAAGCTATATTTCTTCCATCTTTTTTCTAGAATCTAGAGTCTTGTCCGGCAGTTGTTTGCAGCTGCCTAAGTTTTTTAAAACAAAATACCTACGTAGTTATACTCATCTGCTAGTTTAACTAGCACATAGTCGTAGAAACATGTTTGTGTTTTAGTGATATGTCCACCTCTTCGAACACAAAAACGTATGCCTTATCTATGCATACTGTAGGTTACCATTCATAAGAACGTTTTCAAAAATATCCAGCTGATTGTGAAGCTAAGTCCTGGTTTCTTATCCGGATATAAAGTTACCAGAAAACAACAGCATAGAGAACTCGAGCACTAAATAACTGGTTGTTTCCCATTGTCAATTTCATATGTTAATTCATTAATTGCAAAAATGATAATAACATTTGACTCAATAAAGAACCTTGTTTCAACCCAAAAGGAGAAAGTGCTCCAACGTTTTAATATTTTCAAATAAAGCCATCATTTCTGATGTCAACTTTGTGTGCAGACTCTTTCAGTGTTGTGACAACCCCTAGCGTACAGTACACAACCCTGTGCACTTAACAGAACGCACGAATCCGTTGGTATATGACCAGATGGTGGCCACATGAATTCGTGCAAACACCTAGTTGCGGGTACAGCAACGTGCAGTGTACTTGGACAAAGTACTGTGACTATGTGTTCCAGTTCACCCAGCTGTGAATGGGTACCTTGTTAGGATGAGAAAGCCACAATAACTCGGTGCGCCTAGTGGCTGCAAGAGTTGCATATTCCCCAGGGAGTTAAGATTGATAACACGATGTGTCGTTGAGATTGACATCCAATGATCGAGGGAAAAATACCAGCGCCTTGAGCAAGCACTAGTTGCCTGGATATGTGTGCTATATAAATATCGTGTGATAAAAAAAAGAAAATTAGTTACGTGTGATTTCTTTTTATGTCCTAATAATGTTTTCTTAATTCTAGCAAATAATTAAAAATATGGTCAGTTTTAGAATAATGTTTCCGAAAACCAGCTTGTATTTTTCTCTACTTTGTATGCTCATCATAGATCAAATGTTAGGAAAATGACCACTGGAATAATTTTTCTTAAAAAAATATATATCAAACAAAAATGGCATTATGAACTCAGTGGAATATTTCAGCATTTCATGGACTTGTCTCTGTATACTTATTGCGTACAGAGCAATACTGTCCAACTGACGAAGTGCTTGCATATAGTATATTGTAAACCGCACTATAAAAGGCACTTTTATTGCAATACACAAACCGCAGTCAGATATCTATTTCTGTTCTCTGCTCAAAATGCAGATGGAAACGACAAAACCCTTTCCACTTCCGTAAGAATTTTCTGCTAAAAGCATCCTCGATTGTACAATTCTGGGTATATCATGAGTATGTGTTTGTTTAACGACGTTTTCAGCAGCATTACAGCTGTACAACGTGGTCAACAATCTAGTCTGGACCAGACAATCAAGTGATTGTAACTATGAGTTATGATGACTGAGCCTGTGTTTATGAATTACTATCAATTAGTGGTGATAGTGGTAGATGTTGTGCGTTTACTATTTGGGTACGGGTATGTTGGTGGCAAACCCAGACACACAATACAGTCAAATAGGGGTTCGAACTCATGGTACTGATCAGCACCTTACACATCTAGGCTACGCGTAGCTCCGCAAATATAGGATGTATTTATATGTCTCCCTTGTCCTTCTCCTCCAACACGGAGCGTTGGGGTAGCCTCATAGTTAAAGCGTCCGCTCGTCACGCAGAATATCCGGGTTCGATTCCCAATATGGGTGCAATGTGTGAAGCCCATTTCTTGTGTCCCTCGCCGTGATACTGTTGGAATATTTCTAAAATGGATTAAAACAATACTCACTCTACTGCAATACAATTTAACCAGTCGCACATGTTTAATCTCCATCTGACAAATCCTGGCACAGAGCAATCCTCAAATATCTCTCAATCTCATCTAAATACAAAATAACACTATTTTCCATCTGGTATTGCTTTAGCACTGCAGTGGTCACACAACAATAATATTGCATAATTAGTGTGGTATCTATCACGTTGTCCACTCCCAGACATATCAGACAATACGTATTGCATGCTGTATATTATAACACGGTAACGATCTCTCAGCTGCACCTGCCGAAACAATCAGCCCTGGAGCAACACCTGTTTTAATTCCATATCATTCCACATCTTTCCTCACTAATTAAAAGAATCAGGTGTATAAATATGATGAGACAAACCCACAGCTACTGTCGCTTGTCCATCTCGTGTCAATTGCTTGTCGATAGCGTGTCAATAGCTGCCAGTCATGAAGGGTTTCGCAGTCATTTTAGCTGTCATCGCTGTCTTGATGTGTAGTGAGTAACATTCGAATGCCTTCCTTTTTGACAGATTTTTTGTGGAAATGTAGTTTCACCTACGTGGAACGGTTTGGGAACCTTTGGCTGGGGCCGGGTGCGATTCCTACTAAGCTCGTTGGTGGTGCCCCCGCAGTGATGTTGATTAAATATTGCTAAAAGTCACGTAAAACGCAACTCCAAATTTCGTCAATTCATGTGATATCGTATACAATGCATCTGTTGACAAATAAGTCTGCTGACTTTTCTCTGAAAGTAAACTTTATTACGCTTCTATTGAGTAAAATTATACAGCCTTCGTCAACTTTATGCTCCCCTCTCTGCGTGTTCGCGCACGTGCCTGCGTGCGCATATGCGTGTTTCGTTCAGATGACATGATTACATTATAAATATTATTTAATTAAAATATAATTTAGGTAACTGTGTGGGCGTGGGCGTGGGCGTGGGCGTGCGTATGTGTAATGATCAGTTTATTTATTGGGTCGTTTCGGTTTCACTTGATTTCAATCGTTCATTCACTCGCCGAAATATCCATTTATCAAGTCATTCCTTCTACAGGTCACGTGACCGAGGCCCAGGATTCCCCGTGTCGATCCCTCCGTTGCTTGGTCCACTGCCCCATGGGTTACAAGCGTGACGCCAACAACTGCATGACGTGTGATTGCCTTTCAGAGCAGGAGCTCAAAGGTAAGCATATTCTGACATTACGCACAATACGTTTCGGTTGCAACGAAATTAATATTGCTCATAACGATAGATCTTAAAAGATTTGGGGTTTTCGTGCAAATATTCGATTCCAGCTTTTAAAAGATCTACTCCGTTCCGCAGTTACAGTTTTTGATTCAACTTGACATGACAAAACTATTTTTGTATAGTATCTATATTTTGTTCATTATATTCATTTGGTACTATTGCGAGATTAGCATGGACCTAACAAATTCGACCAACATATATCCACTTGGCATGGCCTTATCCGTCCTGTATTTTAACTGATGCAATTATTTTGTGCCACAGCCGCTGAAAACAAACAATTCAAAACCTCACATCGGTTGTCTTGTATTCTCTTGAGTGGTGATGAAGAATATATACCGTGATGTCACGGTTACACACAAGACGTCAAGTAAATATTAAGTAATATTCACACCAGGAAACAAGTGATATCGAATAGGTATCAATATCGATCTTACCGACATTACGATGACAACCGACACTCTTATTTAGGGCGGTGGTGTAGCCTAGTGGTTACAGCGTTGGCTCGTCACGCCGAGGACCCGGGTTCGATTCCCAACATGGGTCCAATGTGTGAAGCCGATTTCTGGTGTCCCCCGCCTTGATATTGCTGGAATATTGCTAAAAGTAGCGTAAAACCATACTCACTCACTCACTCCACTGGGTCAGTGTGGTAGCCTAGTGGTTCAAGCGTTCGCTCGTAATGCCGAAGACCCGGGTTCGATTCAGCACATAGGTACAATATGTGAAGCCCATTTCTGGTGTCTCCCGCCGTGAAATTGCTGGAATATTGCTAAAAGCGGCGTAAAACCATACTCACTCAGACGGGTGTCTACGTTAAACTGCAACATGATGTTGCAAGTGATTAGCACTATAGCACCAGCCTTAGTACTGACTGGAATAAGCAGCAATACGAACACACGCATTCACACACGCACATACGCACGCACGCACACACTGCATTATAATGCACAGTGTTGGTGAGATTTCTATACGCATTTAGAGTTCGAAAGAACATGAAAGATCCATTTCATGGATAACAACATGTTTGTGGTTGGTAATGCGATAGTGAGTGAGTGAGTTTAGTTTTACGCCGCTTTAGCGTCCAGTATTACGGCGGGGAACGCCAGAAATGGGCTTTACACATTGTACCCATAAATGGAATCGAACCCGGGTGTTTGGCGTTATAAACGATCGCTGTATCCACTATACTACCACTAGTGCCCTGACATGCGATGGATACAGATAGGTTTGGGTCGTTTTGAACAGTATTTCCGGTTAATGACGACACTGGTCTGTGTGGTCCAATACACAGAATACTGAAAGTGTTCTTTAGTTAAAAACACTGTGTTATCAGTAATTACCTGTAATCAGTCAATACAGTAAAGATACGGTCATGAATTTAAAAGATCCGGGTTCGAATCCCCACATGGGCACAATGTGTGAAGCCCATTTCTGGTGTCCCCCGCCGTGATCTTGCTGGAATATTGCTAAAAGCGGCTAAAACCAAACTCAGTCAGTCAGTCAGTCATGAATAAAATGATGGTCCAATATACAGTTTTGTTATGTTACTGTGTTTAATACACTACAAGCAATTTGGACTGATTGTCCTGGGCGCCTTGAACTCGTTTAATGACCGCTGAGTTGACACAAATCAATATACATCCTGAAAAAGTATCTGTTTTCGGCCAAATTATGTTTTAATTTTTATATTGATTGCATTTGAAATTTCTTATATACTCCCCACCCCAACCCCCACACACCTCCACACCCCACCCCACACCCCCTCTTTAACTAAAAGATTTGAAGGGGGTGACAACCATTATTGGCATGAGTATATAAGTTAATCTTCTTAACCGAACCAAACAGAAAACCATCTGAAACTAACGATGTTTTCATTTAAATGCACCCCAAAATGACCATTTGGAAATGATCTAATACTAATGGTATATTTATGTCTAATCTTTTGTGGTTGTAGATGAACGGTTTGGTGCCTTACCGACTAAAGGCACTATTCTGAAACAGGGATCTATTTTCAGCCTGCCAAATATTCCTGAAATATTGCGAAAAGAGGCATAAAATCTCACCGACTGAATACACACTGGCACGACTTCGGCGTTAAGGGTTAGATCCTCCGAGCGATTCGTTTTATCTAGATCACGCGAAAATCATACAGAATAACAATGTTTCTTTTATACTTTCAGCTAAACTTATTCCTCTACTTGCTGGAAAAACCGGACTGAAAGGCTGAGAAGACGGGCGAGCCCAGAGATTGGAAGTACAAGAGTTAACTCCCTTTAGTTGAACAAATCCATTATTTCACGAGGAAATAAACTCGATTAAAATGCTTACAGTTGCAGTTGTTCATTATAATTTCCTTAAGCAAGAAAAACTTAATCTTATTCCATAGATATCTGAAAATTATGCAATACAGATATACGGTTTCTCTCAGAGAGGACCGCCTCCGTGGTGTAGTGGTTAGAGCATTCGCCCGGAGAGCGGAAGGTCGCGGGTTCGATCCCCGGCCGCGTCATACCAAAAGACGTTAAAATATGGTACTTGTTGGTCCCTGCCTGGCGCTCAGCATTAATGGGTACAACAAGGACTGGTCGGCTCGGAGTCAGTATAATGTGTCTGAGTGGGGTATTCATGCTTCACTGCGGCATGGTATCTCAGAGGGCTAGCACTATAAAACCAGCTAAAGTCTGGGCTAGTACAAGCAGCCGCACATACACATACACACACATGCACGTCGTCATATGAGCGAAATATTCTCAAGCACGACGTTAAACCCAATTTCACCTCACCTCTCCCAAAGAGGAAGGATATTTATTCTAAGCGACAGAAACCAAGCGAGTGGGGGCAAATTCCGAATCTATTTTTACAGATTTCTAATTCAGAATAGCTGGGATGCGCATTAATGATATGAATTGCAAAAATTGTAAAAATCAGACACCAACACTGACGAAATCCATGAGCATTGAGGATATCATAGGGGAGTACACACAACCAACCGAGGACTTAACAGAAAACACTGCCAGCTGAAGACGCTCCATGTGAAAGTCCCAAACGAGCAGGGGAAAAATTTAATCAACAGAGGGGTCAGAGTTTAAGACCTAAATGACGTTTGCTGAATTCACATGAAGCCTGGTAGCAATACAGTTGCTTTGTCTTATGTGCATCCGTGTCAACACTGAGAACATATATACACTCCTAATATAAAGAATATTACATGAAAGGTACTGAGTTGTCAGCAATATTGTGTCAGCAACAATGTGTCAGCAACAATGTGTCAGCAATATTGTATCAGCAACATTGTGTCAGCAACAATGTGTCAGCAATATTGTGTCAGAAACATTGTGTCAGCAATATTTTGTCAGCAACATTGTGTCAGCAATATTGTGTCAGCAACAATGTGTCAGCAATATTGTGTCAGCAACATTGTGTCAGCAATTTATGGACTTTACGTTATGTTTAAAAGAAATAGGGATGACTTTCCTTTGCATTATGTTCATGGAGAGCAGTGGCCGACGTCACCAAACTACAGCTAGACGAACGCCACTAACACTACCCATCTCATCAAATAATTTACATTTTGGCGCTTTTTCGTTTTTCAGTTGTACAAAAAAGAAGTCTACACTGACAGCCTCGGTGATTATTGTTTTCTTCCTGTTTTTTAATCTATTTTCACAGAGACGAGTTATATTTGTGTTGCATTTTGCAGGTCTCAGTATCGTAAAATATGTAGTTATTTTACGACGCTTCAGGGAATAGAAGTCTCACGACAGAAAGGTTTTCGTGGTCTCGTGGTAAGTCCACATGGTCTCATGTATGACTTTTGAGAATAAATCCGCGTGGAAAATGTTACCTAATTCAAAATAAAATAAGGCTAAACCTGTTGAAGACGTATGATTTTTATTTCGAGTTTATGATACGCTTATTGAACATGAAGAGTTCATAGAAATCGTAAAACGAAATATAGCCCCTCTTCCACCCAGGTTTTACAAAGGGTGCTGATTACGCATATCGCCTTGAATGTCCATCGCTATAAGTAAATCATGCATCCTCTGGTATATTGGGGTTTTGTTTATAATCAAAGTTTACATTTGTGGAACATGTTGCCTCCTATGAGGTCACCAGATTGTCTGGTCTGGAATCGCTATCGCTGGATATCTGGGCTGGGCCAATTCAGAATTAAGCTAATGAGCTTACAACCGAGAATATGTCCGTATATAGGCCACATCGTAACCCATCATCACCACATCGTAACCCTGATACTTAAGTTTCATTCCACCACGTGCTTCCACCACGTCACTTCCGGTTATCTTGTTCCGTACCGTGACGAGGATCACGTCGATGAATGTGGTATCAACACTGAATCCACGTGGTCTAATATGGGAAAAGGTATGTAAGACTTTTGAGAATGAATCCGCGTGGAAAATGTTACCTAATTCAAAATAAAATAAGGCTAAACCTGTTGAAGACGTATACTTTAGTATACGCTAAGTATACGGGCCCTATTGGAGTTACGTTCCAGTAAAAGGTGAAGAGGTCTTGACAATCGTTCTTGACAATCATCGTCGATGAATGTGGTATCAACACTGAATATTCAATTGTCCAGCTTGAACAACTAAAACGTTCAGGACATTTTTTTCAGCAAAGAACAACCGATATCTAAGAAAGCGTTGTGCTTCATTTTGACTAAATTGCAAAGATGAGCTAATTGAGGCCAATTTAGGCTGGTCTCCTGTCTCTGGTCACCTCATCGAGATGTTGTAGGGGTGCTACTGGCTCCCACTCTTTCATATGAATGCAACACTTCTGCTAAGAAGAAAATGTTATCAGCGATCATAGCAGGTCTGAACAGAAGTCAGGTACTTGGCATTATCTGATTCTGATTATTTCCGAGATTGAGTGAGAAGGTGTGGCGCCGCAGCATACATTTTGAGACGATCAGCCTGTTACCCGTTGTGTCAGGAAGTATATCTCGAAGCCGTGTCAACGTGTGTGCCTGGAGGCCAAGTCAGCGAGTTCTTCACGATTGTGCAAACCACGTAATCTACCACACATACATTGTTGTCATGGAAGCTGAAACACTTTTTGTGTCACTGTGAACATGTAAACAAAACGAATTGTTTAAAGGATTAATTATGTTTATTGTTATATTCATCCACAAGTTGTGTGTTCGTCGCTACACTCCAAATTCCAGATGCCCATAGCTAAGACAAATTACATGTTTTGGGGTACGGGTTTGTGTGTATCTGAACACTGTATCTGGATCTATGTGATTGTCTCGTGTGGTTTATGTCAGTGACACCTCCTCCGCGAGAGGGCGGTGGGGTAGCCTAGCATCCTCTTCTCGGCCAGGACGATAGAGAGGAGAGAGATGGCGAATACCATCTTGATTTGTGGTCTAGCTGAAACAAACACACTTGTTATATTGTTCGAAGGAACATTTACGATCTGTAGTGGTGATAGAATAGCACTACTGCCTACGTATATGTAACCGATGAAGGGGCGGTGGGGTAGCCCATTGGTTAAAGCGTTCGCTCGTCACGCCTAAGGCCGAGGTTCGATTCCTCACATGGGTACAATGTGTAAAGCCCATGTCTAGTGTTCCCCGCCGTGATACCTTCTTAAATAAATGTATGATGCTGTCAAACCCACAAATATAGTCATAGGTTCTGGGCATGCGCAAGGGAAGCAACTCTAGATCTACAGAGACAAATGATGACTGAGCTCCCATTTCAAACGTGGCGGTGGGGAAGCCTAGTTGTTCATCACATGGGAACAATGTGTAAAGACCATTTCTGTCCTCCCCATTGTGTTATTGCTGGAGTATTGTTAAAAGGGACGTAAAACTACTCTCACTCACTCACTCACTCCCTTTTCAAACGGAGGAGTGGGGTATATCATCACATGTCACACACGAACAAGGGCTTAATATCATATAAATACCCAAGTCATGAATTTAACACAGAACAAGTATCCACTGGAAGATAGGTTCCGTAACTCTTTGGAAACAAATTTCATGTAAAAGTTTACAAAATTCACTTAGTGAATGGGAATGAATTTCGGACTGAGTGAGCCGGGTTTTACGCCGCATTTAGCGATACGCCAGCAATATCATGGTGTGGGACACTAGAAATGGGCCTCACATATTTTACCCATGTGGGGAATCGAACCCGGGCCTTTGGCGTGACGAGCTAACCTCTACCTCCGGACGCTGGCGAATTGGAAGTAGTCTTAGTCGGTTCTATGTACTCATTCACTCAAACATTCACTCAAACATTCACTCAGACATTCACTCAGACATTCACTCAAACATTCACTCAAACATTCACTCAGACATTCACTCAGACATTCACTCAAACATTCACTCAAACTTCCATTCAAACATTCACTCAGCCATTCACTCAAACATTCACTCAAACATTCACTTAGACATTCACTCAGACATTCACTCAGACATTCACTCAAACATTCACTCAAACATTCAATCAGACATTCAATCAGGCATTCACTAGACATTCACTCAAACATTCACTCTGACATTCAATCAGACATTCACTCAAACATTCACTCAGACATTCACTCAGACATTCACTCAAACATTCACTCAGACATTCACTCAGCCATTCACTCAGACATTCACTCAAACATTCACTCAAACTTCCACTCAAACTTCCACTCAAACATTCACTCAGACATTCACTCAAACATTCACTCAGACATTCACTCAGACATTCACTAAGACATTCACTCAAACATTCACTCAAACTTCCATTCAAACATTCACTCAGCCATTCACTCAAACATTCACTCAAACATTCACTTAGACATTCACTCAGACATTCACTCAGACATTCACTCAAACATTCACTCAAACTTCCATTCAAACATTCACTCAGCCATTCACTCAAACATTCACTCAAACATTCACTTAGACATTCACTCAGACATTCACTCAAACATTCACTCAATCATTCAATCAGACATTCAATCAGGCATTCACTAGACATTCACTCAAACATTCACTCAGACATTCAATCAGACATTCACTCAGACATTCACTCTGACATTCACTCAGACATTCAATCAGACATTCACTCAAACATTCACTCAGACATTCACTCGGACATTCACTCAGACATTCACTCGGACATTCACTCAGACATTCACTCAAACATTCACTCAAACTTCCACTCAAACTTCCACTCAAACATTCACTCAGCCATTCACTCAAACATTCACTCAGACATTCACTCAGACATTCACTCAGGCATTCACTAGACATTCACTCAAACATTCACTCAAACATTCACTAAGACATTCACTAGACATTCCCTCAAACATTCACTCAGACATTCACTAGACATCCATTCAAACATTCACTCAGACATTCCTTGAAACATTCACTCAAACATTCACTCAGACACTCAGACATTCCTTGAAACATTCACTCAAACATTCACTCAAACATTCACACAAGGATCACCTGACGTCGTACCTCAAGAACATTGAAAGTTGCTCGTTTTCCTGTGCGGCGTCAAAAACTATTCAGTCAAGCATTACTCAATCCACGTCAAGTAGCAATTATGCAAATTCAAATTCCCGAAAAAGGATTTGTCATGAATGAATCAGGGCCTAGATTTTCGAAGCTCTCTTAGCTTTAAGATAGTCGTAAGTGCCATACATTAACATTAACTTACGACTATCTTAGCGCTAAGAGTGCTTCGAAAATCTAGGCACAGGATACTTGGTAGCCACTGGAAGGTGTGTTAACACACTGGTCACATTCCGCCCTCGATCACAGGCTTGCTTGGGAATTGCCAGCCGGTCTGTACCTATCGCGATTTTGCCTTATCTTCTAGCCGTGTTATAAATACAAGACCTACACGAGAGGTCGACCTCGACTTTTTTTGTCTGCTGATTGGTAAGTACCATTCAACGTTTCCCAGGATTTTTTCCCTCCCCAAAATGAGCCTTCGTTTCAGCCGACATTGCAAGATTCTAACCTTGATGTAGACATGTTATGTCCTCCTGTGATGCGTAAACAAGATTTCACTATCAAATATCTATGGCTTAATTACATAGACATGAGACATTCTTATGGGTAACTACTTTTTGTTCGTACCGCTATCTCGGGGCTGTTTTCTGTCGGTGGAGTAGCCTAGTGGTTAAAGCGTTCCCTCGTAACGCCGAAGACCCGGGTTCGATTCCCCACCTCGCCGTGATATTGCTTCAATATTGCTAAAACTAAACTCACTCACTATATCTTCAGCGGATGAATACTAAGTAAGCGTTTTGGGTTAATTTACAGGAGTATGTATCATAAGTAAAACAGCGAGCTATTTTATCACATGTTTCCGGTTTCATCTTAAAATGATAAAGCACGGACATATATGTGACAACTTCAAGTAGGGTTTGCTGTGTTAGCATTAGTCGATTTGTATTCAGGATTAGTCAGTGTTTGTATCTATTTTTTGGGTAGTTGTGTTTCTGTCGGATTTACGTTTCATCGGTTTTAATGCCAGTGGGTTGAGATTTAAGCCGCTTTTAGCAATATTCCAGCAATATCACGGCAGGGGACACCGGAAATGAGCTTCACACATTGTACGCATGTGGAGAATCGAATCCGGGCCTTCCGCATGACGAGCGTATGCTTTAACCATTGGGCTACCCCACCGCCCCTTAATCAGTTACACACACATAGGCTGTAGTGCTATTCTATCACTACTACAGACCGTAAATATTGTTTTTTCCAGCACGACCACAAATCAAGATGAAATTCGCCATCTTCCTCGTCTGTCTCCTCCCTATCGTACTGGCCGAGAAGAGGATGCTTCTTGACACCAGTAAGTTAATACTGTCACTGCTTATTGGCAGCAGTAAGTTAATACTGTCACTGCTTTTGACAGCAGTAAGTTAATACTGTCACTGCTTATTGGCAGCAGTAAGTTGATACTGTCACTGCTTATTGACAGCAGTAAGTTAATACTGTCACTGCTTATTGGCAGCAGTAAGTTAATACTGTCACTGCTTATTGACAGCAGTAAGTTAATACTGTCACTGCTTATTGGCAGCAGTAAGTTAATACTGTCACTGCTTACTGACACCAGTAAGTTAATACTGATCACTGCTTATTGGCAGCAGTAAGTTAATACTGATCACTGCTTATTGACAGCAGTAAGTTAATACTGATCACTGCTTATTGACAGCAGTAAGTTAATACTGTCACTGCTTATTGGCAGCAGTAAGTTAATACTGATCACTGCTTATTGGCAGCAGTAAGTTAATACTGTCACTGCTTATTGACAGCAGTAAGTTAATACTGTCACTGCTTATTGACAGCAGTAAGTTAATACTATCACTGCTTATTGACAGCAGTCAGTTAATACTGTCACTGCTTATTGACAGCTGTAAGTTAATACTGTCACTGCTTACTGACAGCAGTAAGTTAATACTGTCACTGCTTATTGACAGCAGTAAGTTAATACTGTCACTGCTTACTGACAGCTGTAAGTTAAAACTGATCACTGCTTATTGACACCAGTGAGTTATTACTGTCACTGCTTATTGACAGCAGTAAGTTAATACTGTCACTGCTTATTGACAGCAGTATGTTAATACTGTCACTGCTTATTGACAGCAGTAAGATAATACTGTGGCTGCTTATTGACAGCTGTAAGTTAATACTGTCACTGCTTATTGACAGCAGTAAATGAATACTCTTCACTTCATATTGAACTGAGTGTGAGTGAGTTATGATTTAGAGTCCAGTCTACGAAGGACAGTAAAAATACTAGAATACCTCAGATATAACTGTAAAACGTGTTGAAGCTACAAATTTTTAACTACGAAAGACAATATAATATAAAAGAGGCCATATATTGCCAGCAACTAAAGTTAGATCATCATACTAGGGACCATGGAGACTTACAGTACCTTTGCTACCTGCATGGACCCTAACTTGATACTTCCTATAGAAAGTAGTAAATGTATATTGGTAACTACTTGTTGAAACGAGTAAAAGGATACTGGTCACTGCCAACCGGCTTTCTGATTCGGTTGACACATATCATGTGATCTCATTTCCGTTGGTCGTCATATGAGCGAAATATTCTCAAGTACGACGTAAAACCCAATTTCACCTCACCTCACCTCATTTCCGTTGATCGATGATGTCAACTACTCAACTATCTGGGCCAGACTATCTACAGAACACCATCATTTAGCTGGAATATTACTGAATAAGGCGTTATACAACAAACCAACACTTGGAATATTCCCTGGCCAGAGTTAGCCCTTTAGTCGTGGCACGATCCGCTCATAATCCGTTTATATCCTACTTTGTACATGATAATAACTCTTTGAATGCAAGCAAGTAATTCTAACCCATCCCACATAATCCTAATCTGCATATTTGATTCACAGGACGATAAGCCATTGACTCACCATGATTGTAATTAACGTCGAATTAAATAGTGTAAGAGTCTTGATGTCATTTTGTATCGGTGTCATCGTATCCCAACTGCATAGATCGATGCTCATGATGTTGATCACTGGATTGTCCGGTTCAAACTCGAGTATTTACAGACCGACGACATGTAGCTGGAATATTGCAGAGTGCGGCGTAAAACAAAAGTCAGCCAACCAATCAATCATACATGATGAATCGGCCTGCCAGCGGTTTGCTTGATAAATGAATGCTGATATATTATCAAAAATGTTAACTTCCTACTATATTTTTGTTTTACATTGTTGTTATTGTCAAGATCAGTTGAGTTATGTATCAAAGCACTTATTTCAGTTTTGGACACAACTGAGATCGGTAAACTTGTCAACTCCGTTGTTGAGAAATTTGGATCCGACGCTAACGAGAAACAGTGTGAAACGGAATGCCTTGTTCTCTTCAAGAGTGACATCCTTGACTCCGGCTGTGACTTTGCCTGCAGAGGGTATGTACAATATATTCATGTAGACATTATGTATTCCATGTTCCAGTGCCTTGTGTATCCAGGGATACGAGTGTGGATATGGATGGCGCGTGTACCTGAAGAGTTGAAGGTCCGTCTTTCGCCTTCTGGTCGAGACGTTAAAAAGTAGCCCATGCAGTTACACCGGGATCCGCGTGCCTCTCGCTCGCTCACTCACTCACTCACTCACTCACTCACTCACTCACTCACTCACTCACTCACTCACTCACTCACTCACTCACTCACTCACTCACTCACTCACTCACTCACTCACTCACTCACTCACTCACTCACTCACTCCTCCTCCTCACTCACTCACTCACTCACTCACTCACTCACTCACTCACTCACTCACTCACTCACTCACTCACTCACTCACTCACTCACTCACTCACTCACTCACTCACTCACTCACTCACTCACTCACTCACTCACTCACTCACTTACTTCACTCCTTATTACTGTTTACTGAAACTCTCTTTATAAGCTTCTTCGATTCTTCAAGGAGGACTTGACATGCGTTTTAAATACATGTACTACCTGAGGCACCCATTGTATTTAAGGTTACCAACCAGCCTGGCCATAAATCTGGTGGCCAAATGTCTGAATGCTTAAGTGTCACCTGGCTATCTTTAATCACGGGATTTTCTGATCCAGGTTGAATCATTTAAAAAAGGCGGCTGTTACATAGCTAGCTAGAATTTTGTTGAGAGATTTGTTGAACAACAAACTCTCTCTCTCTCTCTCTCTCTCTCTCTCTCTCTCTCTCTCTCTCTCTCTCTCTCTCTCTCTCTCTCTCTCTCTCTCTCTCTCTCTCTCTCTCTCTCTCCTCAAGATGTAAGTGTTGCTCTTTAAAGTGTACGTTTCTCTTTTCAGAATCCAGGGTCTGATCCAGAAGTTGCACCACAATGCACCCGCTACCAATTAATCCAAGTAGCGTTTGGAGCCTAATAAACCTAAAATGAGTGCTTCCCTCTATTATCTGTTAATTCCACAAGCCGATTACAGGACGCGCATCACTTTACCTTCAAAATATCTGATATTTACAACAACTAGACAACTTGATAAACACCCGGTGTCTGCACATATACCAATCATGGTGTTATTTCAATGAACAGCCAGATTTCATTGACCTAACCCAGGAGGATATTAAGGATTTGGTTTGGTTGTTGTTTAACGCCGCACTCAGCAATAAACCAGCTATATGGCGGCGGTCTGTCAGGAATTGAATCTGGGCCAGACAATCCAGTGATCAACAACATGAGCATCGATCTACGCAGTTGGGATACGATGACATGTGTCAGCCAAGTCAGCGAGCCTGACCACCGATCTCGTTGTTCCCGCTCTACAAGCATGGGTAGCTGAAGATCACTTCTAACCCGGATTATCACGGGAGCACCCAAGGAACTCCCGTTGTTACAACCACAATTCTGCATTTCGTAATCTATAATTGTACATGAATGCAAACTTCCTCTAACGAGGCCGTCAGATCAGGAAATTTCGGAGAAAGTGTCGGCAATTTGAATCAACTGATAACCCAGAATGGAATATTGTTTTTCACAAATTCATGGTAGAGTTCATCTGAGAAGTATTACAAGAAGATTTGAACAAATAGCAGCATACAGTGGAAGAGAATAACAATGATGTGATCTTCAAGCATTGTCCGAGGCTGGATTATTTCACACATACATTTCAAACACGACAGACAGACAGACAGACAGATTTTATTCAGTAATATTGGCCAACTGGCCCATGTTACAATTGTTGTTACAACACTTTTGTTGTCACGTCGTAAGAAAAAATAAAAGCTATATTTAAACACTGTTTCAACATTTTGGAGAATACACATTTCAGAAATGTTGCTATTGCTTTAACGGTATGTCTTATATTTGCCATCGAGAAATCTTAAATGCTTTATTCTCAAATCATTAAATTCTGGACATTGTAGTAAAATATGAAATTCATCCTGGACTTGTCCGCTGTTACAATGGTTACATAAAGTGTGCTGTCTTTCAGCATCCTTATTTCGTCTGGTTGCATTTACATTCAAATTATGTAGAGAAATTCGGAATTTACAAAATACCTTCAGTAACGTCTTATCATGAAACAGGTATGTAATATACGCTTCAGGGTAAAATCCTAATTTTTCAAGACTATAATTTCTCAAAAAATGTGAAGCTTGTACATTTCCTCGCCAATTTTGGAAATACATATCAACTAATCTTTGCTTAAACACATACAAGAACATTTTTTCATCTCCAACACATTTGTATAACCATACGTGTGAATACCCACAGGCAAACAGTAAGAGACGGATATCTGAAACCCAGTTCCTTTTACCTCTGTCATCCAGTTCTTTCAACATGTTGTAACATTGATGTGGATATCTGTTTACACCCATTCTAACCAATTTAATCCAATATTCAACAGCTCTGTGTCTACTTAAAACAAACATATTGGTACGACCAATTTCGCCTAATATTGCCTTATTCGATGCGAATTTCCCAACACACAAGAAAGGTTTGAAATAGGATGTTTGCACCTTTTCAATACAGTCATGATATTTAAGGCCCCATATTTCCGATGCATACAACAAAATAGGTGCAATTTTACCATCGAAGATATTACATGCTGTCGAAAAAGACAAGAACTTGTTGTTATGGAACAGTCTGTATACAGGGAAAACAGCTTTAGAAGCCTGCAATGCAAGAGTACGACACGCTGTTGACCAAATCAGCCTGGATGAGAAAATGATGCCTAAATATTTATAATACGATACAATTTTTAATTTTACACTACCAAATGTCCATTGTTCATTTTTGGCAACTATTCCCCCGTTTCTGATGTGAGAATATTTGTCTTATCCAAATTTAATTGAAGTCCCCATTTTAAACAAAATGAATGCAGGACATTTAATTGCCTTTGCAAATTTACAACAGTATAGGAGAATAGAACAACATCATCGGCAAACAGAAGCAGCATAATATCAATTATATCCTGAGATACAAATATACCTTGGGAACATTTTTCATACAGTTCATGTACTAATTCATTTATATAGAAAATGAAAAGAATGGGGCTGAGGATACAGCCTTGACGAACACCACTGAGGTAGAAAATGACTGTGTTTGGCAAGTTCCAATCTTGACAGAAGCTTTAACAGATGTATACATATTTTCCAAAATCAGGAACATTTTGCCATGGCAACCTTTACTTAATAACAAGTACAATAACTTTTCCCTGTCCACATAATCAAATATTTTCTTGAAATCTACAAAAGCACAGTAAAAACGACCTTTCGCTTTAGACAAATATTTGGTACATAAAGCCTGCAAAATAAAAATATCATCAACTGTAGCATAATTCGGTCGGAATCCAGCTTGTGCTTCTGATGATAACTTATTATATCTATCCATGTCCTTAAACGCCGTTCTAGAATCGATGTAAAAAGTTTCCCAATACTGTCCAGTAGTGAAATACCTCTGTAATTTGATGGGTTGCTTCTTGATCCATTCTTATATAAGGGAAGAATAATAGCCTGATTCCATGCTTCAGGGAATACACCACTATCAAATATTCTATTAAAAAGTAGGGTTAAATATGGAGAAAGGGTTTCTGATGAAATCTTGTATAATCCTGCAGGTATGCCGTCTTCTCCAGGGGACTTTCCTTTCTTAAGATTTCTAATTTCTTCCTTTATTTCTTCCTCAGTGATATTTTTACTGAGCAGATCATTCGTCCAGGGAGCAGAGGTACAAGTGTCACAAGAATGGCTTTGTATAAACTGTCTAACTGTATGATCAAATTCTGTTTCTTCTCGTTCCAACGCAGGATTTAGCAGTTCTTTAAAATAAGAAAACCATTCACCAGGTGTAATATCATCTTGATTGCTCTTGGGGTTCAATGCTTGTTTAATAGTACTCCAAAAAGATTTACGATGCCATTAAGAGAATAACAATGATGTGATCTTCAAACATTGTCCGAAGCTGGATTATTTGACGCATACATTTCAAACACGATGCCACTAAACGTAATTCAAAATGTATTTGCTATTTACACTTATATAAACTTCATTAAGACTCTGGGAATTTGAAATTGTGTCATTATTTCATTGGAAGAACTGGTTTTTGATTGTTGTATTATGCCGCAATCAGGAATAGTACAGCTGTGTTCAGACTATTTGTTAAATACAGGTTATCCTGACAATCCAATGATAGATAACATAATGCAACAAATCAAATAACTCAGGAGGAGAGAAATTTTGGAAAAAAATACCTTACAACAACCAGATGTTAATTTTTACGATTTACGGTAATCAGTGCACTGAGATAACATATACACACAGATTGAACTGAATTTTAACTCAGACACACTCTTTTCAGGCGTTGCAAAAAAGAGTTAGTGAATTGGCTTGTACGCCGCTTTTAGCAATATTCCAGCATTCTACCATGGCTACGTGAAATGCTCGATTTTGATTGGTCAATCAATAAAATTAGACGCTATCAATTTTGGATTGAAAATTCGTCTGATTTCATGACCGCTTCACTGCGCACGTATACAACACTGCCTCATCAGCTTGACCACCAACATGGCGAATATCAACACAACAGACGTGATGGAAATGCTGATAAAATATTTATTAAAACTTGAAAAATACAATTATTATATGATGTTTCCTCCACAATTATTAGGGAACCTCACTATCATATAACCTTCTATAATAGAAATATTCAAACTCAATTACAATACACAGCCCCAAACATAAACAAACAATATCTAACATGTAAATCAGAAAGCCTTGTAAATTTCATCCCTATCTATACAAAATGTGCAGCAAATCCTTACTTAACATTTACCTACCTGGTAAATGGTATATTTGTTTCCGTTTAGAATCATAAGAATGGGAAATTCGCAAGATAACGGTCAGGCGAAACACAAAATGTATGCCACTCACACTCCATCATGTCCCGTTGCATCGTTCAAAACTTACATCAAAAATTGAACCACCAGAATTCTGCTCTCTTGATCTGCCAGCTTTCCCACAAGGCTGTCACTGCTGGTGATCTATGTTCGTACACTTTGGCCACAATACAGTCCCAAATGATGAAAACAATGTTCCAAGGAATACCAAGTTAGTCGCATGTACACAAAGCAGCACTGTCACTCTTTTCGTCGCATGCCGGGGTGGAGGCACCTACGGCCTATGTAATTGAAATCATGATTCACACTCGCTGGTCATACAAATCTTTGAATAGTTACAGGTCGTAGGTCGATCAGAAAAGGATCTATACTTCGATTCTGCAGGGCTCAGATTCGACAGTCGGTCAAGTATTTTCCATTGTCACTCAAAATGTAAACACTGGATGTCCCCCATTTCAAACTGTTGCGTAACTGTCAACAACTATAGACTGCACTTCCAAGAAAAATAAGTAGGTCAGACGATTCCATTATAGTGTGGCCAGGGGGTTAGAATAACACGGCACGTGTTGAGCTGGGATTATATACACCAAGCTCTTAGGTATTACATTATTGCATTGAATAAACAGTACATGTAGTTAGTTTTCTTTGGACAGAATATTATATATGTTGCAATGTTTAAAAAAATACAAACGGCACCTTCCACTCCCTTCACAGACGAGTTCAATTCGCCTCTCGCACCATGCCGGATTTCGCATTGTCTTCCGTGGAAGGAAGGAGTTCGATTTTAAATCGGTTAGGGTAGAATGGCGATAAACGTATTGTGTTGGAAAATTAGATGAATGTTAGGCAGAATTGATAGTCTCTAAATTAATCATTTGAAACCTCACGCTACGCGTCCGGTTCCAAATGAAATTTAGAGACTATCAATTCTTCCTAACATTCATCTAATTTCCCAACACAGTACGTTTATATCCTTATATCCTAATAGCTTTCAAAAGGTATTATGGTAGACATATGGAGGACATTTCAAAATTTGATGCATCAGTGAAAAGAATGATGCATAAAGCAATTATCTATTTTGAAATTGTACCATACATTATTTCAGGGGAACAATTGACTAGACTTTGCATATGTTTATGACGGGTGCCACTGGTGAGGCAGGATATGCTCACCTTTTCGCGAACACTCATAGTAATATTCATAAACACACGCTGTCATCGTATATAATCGCATCAATGGATTATCTGGTCCAGACCAGACTAGACTTTTTTACAAACAACTTACGGCTGTAATACTGCTGAAACAAATGCCTGCCCATGATAAAGTCACAATTGCGCAATCGACTCATTTCGGCACTGCATTTAACAGAGATTTCTTCTGGATGTGGAAATGGTTTGGTCGCTTATATTTCTATGAATTTCATGTACACACGCCGATTTTGTGGAAGCGTTGTTCATGATCTGCACGTGAACATAGTCGGGATAACATTCGAAACTATTAGCGAAAAGTATCACTGTGTTGTTCATTTCACTGATAAAACCCAGATTTATTAATCTTGTTTTCAGCTCAATTGAACGAGTTTCGTTAACATACGACGTCTGTGTTGTCAGGCAGTCAGTTATTAAAACACTACAATAATGATATCGACAGATAAATGAATTTGATGACACACGTCGATCTGGTCGACCAAGCACTTACAAAACGGCTAAACTGCAGTATCAGCGGTTTGGTACCCGAGAAAAAAACATGGCGCAGAGAAAGCGATAAAATGCGTAAGCTATTTTATCTTTCTTTTTCGCGAAATATTCTGTTTAGTGAATTAATTGTGTTTGACGATTTTAATTGTGTGTCAGGTGTGGGTCCATATTGTACTAGAGCAATTACATTCTTACTCAACAAACAAACAAGCAAACAAATCATTCTCACGTAAATTCTTCAATCTCAGAGTACCAGGAAAGGAAGTCCACATCATAGTCCCTATCTGCAGATGTAAAGCAGCTACTACATGACCAAATAAACTGTGGGCATAAGAGTGAAAGCAGAAATTTGGCTCTATTTATTGATGTCTTAACAGACATTTGTGTGATCGGGCACGCATTTAAAAACGAAAGATATAAAGAGTAAAATTCTTAGCATTTACAAAAACCTTAACAAATACATCTGTTGCCTGTAGTTATGCACCGGAACGAAATTCGTGGTTACCAAAGAAATTGTAGTAATCAAAGTAGACAGACATGTGGACCCATCTCTTTGAAGTTTATTTTGGTTGGTCACATTTGACAATTACAAACATATCAAAATAAGAAAACACAAATAAAATATGAAAAGTTTGTACGATTTACTGAGAGAGAAACACGGCTGAGTGAGTGAGTGAGTGAGTGAGTGAGTTAAAATTTAACGTCACCTCGGCAATATTTCAGCCATATAGTGACGAGAAAGGTTTGCCATACACGATAAGTATAAGTTGTTATATAATCAGTCATCGAAGAACTGCAAAATAAACTAGCGTATCACAGATTGTGTTTAAAACTAGCTTGGAAATCTAAAACCATTTTATTTACGAAGACAATACAATATAAAAAGGGGCTATAGGTCGCCAACAACTGATGTTTCGGGATGACAACGCAAGAGCACACTGGGTTCGCATTGTTGTTGCTTACCTTCAACAAGAGAATATAACCGCCTTGCCAGCACTCAGTCCACACTTGTCACAAACTGACAAGTATTGTCTTATTGAAAGTGTGTACTGCCCTCAGAAACTGCTACAGTCGTCACAAACAAACGAAACAAAACCTCTGTTGTTCCACTCAGTATCATTCCAGATGTTCTTCTGTTTGTTTTGTTTTTGTTTTGATTTTTGATGGGAGGTTATTTTCTTTACGGCTCTGAACTATTTGAAAAATAAACAACTCAACTCTCAGAGAAATGTCAACAGACCAGTTGAGTTTATTCAGGTGTAGAGATCGGTTCACGTAGACGAGGTGGCTGGCACTTGGTGGGGGATCAGTTTGATGAGTGACTGGATCCTGGAAACAGATAGAAGCAGTATAGTTCCTCCCCACATAGACTATGCATAATCAGTATGGTGTGAAACGTAGCCCGTTCGCAAACTGTGTAAAGGTTGGGACACACTACCCAGTGTAAAAGGATGCACACACTACTCAGCGTAAAGGGATGTACACTCTACCCAGTGTAAAGGATGCACACACTACCCAGTGGAAAGGGATAAACACACTACCCAGTGGAAAGGGATAAACACCCTACCCAGTGTAAAGGATGCACACACTACCCAGTGGAAAGGGATGCACACACTACCCAGTGGAAAGGGATGAACACCCTACCCAGCGTAAAGGATGAACACACTACTCAGCGTAAAGGGATGTACACACTACCCAGCGTAAAGGATGCACACACTACCCAGCGTAAAGGGATGCACACATTACCCAGTGGAAAGGGATGCGCACCCTACCCCGTGTAAAGGATGCACACACTACCCAGTGTACATGGATGCACACACTACCCAGTGGAAAGGGATGAACACCCTACCCAGTGTAAAGGATGAACACACTACTCAGCGTAAAGGGATGTACACACTACACAGTGTAAAGGATGCACACACTACCCAGCGTAAAGGGATGCACACATTACCCAGTGGAAAGGGATAAACACCCTACCCAGTGTAAAGGATGAACACACTACTCAGTGTAAAGGGATGCACACACTACCCAGCGTAAAGGATGAAAACACTACTCAGTGTAAAGGGATGCACACCCTACCCAGTGGAAAGGATGTACACACTACACAGCGTTAAGGGATGCACACATTACACAGTGGAAAGGGACAAAAAAACTACCCAGCGTAAAGGATGAACACACTACCCAGTGTAAAGGATGAACACACTACTCAGTGTAAAGGTTGCACACACTACCCAATGGAAAGGGATGACACACCCTACCCAGTGCAAAGGATGAACACACTATTCAGTGTAAAGGTTGCACACACTACCCAATGTAAAGGATGCACACACTACTCAGTGTAAAGGATGCACACACTACCCAGTGCAAAATGATGCACACACTACCCAGTGTTAAATGATGGACACACTATCCAGTGTGAAAGGATGCGCACACTATCCAGTGTAAAAGGATGCGCACACTACCCAGTGTAAAAGTTGGGACACACTACTCAGTGTAAAGGATGCACATACTACTCAGCATAAAAGATGTACACACTACCCAGTGTAAAGGGATGTACACATTACCCAGTGTAAATGGATGCACACACTACCCAGTGAAAAGTGATGCACATACTACCGAGTGTAAAGGGATGCACACACTATCCAGTGAAAGGATGCACACACTACCCAGTGTAAAATTTGGGACACACTACTCAGTGTAAAGGGATGTACACATTACCCAGTTTAAAAGGATGCACACACTACCCAGTGGAAAGGGATGCACACACTACCCAGTGTAAAGGGGTGTATACCCAGTAGCCAGTGTTACGGAGTGCACACTACCCACGTCCCCTCACGATTTTATGATATATTTGATATTGATGAGGTCCAAACTCTGTACGCCCTCTGTAAATTTCAGTCACTATCAGCAGTATACGCTCTCTGTGTAATATTCAGCCACTGACGGATGTATACACTCTCTGTGTAATATTCAATCACTGACACATGTATACGCTCTATCTGTAAAGATCCACAAGCACGTGTTTACGCACCCTTTGCAGGCGAAGTCGCAAGCAGAGTCGAGGATGTCGCTCGTGAACAGGCTCAGGCACTCGGTTTCACACTGCTGCTCACTGGGGTCAGACCCGAACTTATCGAGCACCGTGTCGACCAGCTTGGAAATCTCAGCCGTATCCAGGACTAAAACGGAGAGAGTTAGTGGACATGTCACTCCTGATCGAGTTAAAATCATCTCCTTCACTAAGTATATTAAAGCATGACTCAATGACTCAAGACTCGTCTATTCCTCCGCTACAAGTGACGTTTAATCATCTCTCATCTGTATATAGTTTTAACTTGAGCTGAGGAAGCCCTGTGACGTGGAAAGGCGCTATATATATGGCCTATTATTATCATTATTATGTTTGTGGTGTGGCTGATCAGAGTGGGCTTGTCTCAATGTGCAGAAGCGAAACATCATGTTTGCATGACCACGTGCCTTCGTCTGTCATAAAATGTCTGAATTATATCCTTCATGTCACAGAATACCAAATTAGTGTTGTATGACAAATATGAAAAACACTGGTTCCGATTGAATGAGTGAGTGCATAATGTTTTACGCCTCTTTTAGCAATATTCCAGCAGGATTCCAGCAGGGGACACCAAATGTGTGCTTTATACATTGTACCCATATGAGGAATCGAACCCGGGTCTTCGGTGTGACGTACGAACGCTTTAACTACTGTGATACCCGACCCCCTTTAACTGGTAAAGATGAGATAAAACATGAACTGATCTGAACTTGAATCTACTTCTACCAAGGTCTTGAATCTACTTCTACCAAGGTCTTGAATCTACTTCTACCAAGGTCTTGAATCTACTTCTACCAAGGTCTTGAATCTACTTCTACCAAGGTCTTGAATCTACTTCTACCAAGGTCTTGAATCTACTTCTACCAAGGTCTTGAATCTACTTCTACCAAGGTCTTGAATCTACTTCTTGAATCTACTTCTACCAAGGTCTTGAATCTACTTCTACCAAGGTCTTGAATCTACTAGGTCTTGAATCTACTTCTACCAAGGTCTTGAATCTACTTCTACCAAGGTCTTGAATCTACTTCTACCAAGGTCTTGAATCTACTTCTACCAAGGTCTTGAAGTACCAAGGTCTTGAATCTACTTCTACCAAGGTCTTGAATCTACTTCTACCAAGGTCTTGTCTTGAATCTACTTCTACCAAGGTCTTGAATCTACTTCCAAGGTCTTGACCTTCTACCAGGTCTTGAATCTACTTCTACCAAGGTCTTGAATCTACTTCTACCAAGGTCTTGAATCTACTTCTACCAAGGTCTTGAATCTACTTCTACCAAGGTCTTGAATCTACTTCTACCAAGGTCTTGAATCTACTTCTACCAAGGTCTTGAATCTACTTCTACCAAGGTCTTGAATCTACTTCTACCAAGGTCTTGAATCTTGACTTCTACCAAGGTCTTGAATCTACTTCTACCAAGGTCTTGAATCTACTTCTACCAAGGTCTTGAATCTACTTCTACCAAGGTCTTGAATCTACTTCTACCAAGGTCTTGAATCTACTTCTACCAAGGTCTTGAATCTACTTCTACCAAGGTCTTGAATCTACTTCTACCAAGGTCTTGAATCTACTTCTACCAGGGTCTTGAATCTACTTCTACCAAGGTCTTGAATCTACTTCTACCAAGGTCTTGAATCTACTTCTACCAAGGTCTTGAATCTACTTCTACCAAGGTCTTGAATCTACTTCTACCAAGGTCTTGAATCCTACCACAAAGAGATATTTCTTCATGGATGTGAGAATGAACGAACGACCAATCAGGCCTTGTTACAAATGTGACTTAGATGGTAGATATAGTATTTTACATTGGATTGTTTGCAATAGTGCACCTACTTCAGAACACAGAAAACAGTTCGAGAAGCATTACCCTTACTGAAGTGTCTAGCACCTGAAATAGAAGCTACTGGTCAAAAACAAACATTTCCAAATCACACAGAAGTTTACTAAAAGCAGAGTCGTTTATACAATTACGACTGTATCATAGCCATGAGTTTATGAATCACCATCAAACGCAGTCTTCGCGTCGCGATTGTGTCAGAAACCTTTATACACAGACAAACACTCGAGTTCACGTTTCTAGCACCACTTACAGGTGTTTACTAAACGTAACAATTGTTCCCGATGAACGCTGGTTATAAAGGCGACCTGTGGTGGATCAACTGGCAGGGCTCGGCTGATTGACTAAGTTGACAGCAAGGATATTTGCTTACGTGATCAGTCAGTTGATTGACTGACTGGTCCTAACTTCATTATTTATGTGTGCCACAATTCACATGACAAACCTAAGGAGAAACGTCATTGCATGGGAGATATATTAAAACACGTGGCATATATAAAGCTATATATTTTCAGATTTCATGGCAATCTGTCGAAAATGAAAGCAAATGTTATCTGAAGTTTACTGAGGAAACAATGTTTGAAATGCTGGACGTCCTATTTGAGCTCATCTAAGTCAATGTGGGAGTAAAACAGTTAGACAAGTGAGTGAGTGAGTGAGTGAGTGAGTTTGGTTTTACGCCGCTTTTAGCAATATTCCAGCAACATCACGGCGGGGAACACCAGAAATGGGCTTCACACAATGTACCCAAGTGGGGAATCGAACCCGGTCTTCGGCGCGACGAGCCAACGCTTTACCCACTAGGCTACCCCACCGCCCCAGTTAGACAAGTAATCCTCACCATCCATGCGTGCTTCCCCGACGCCGCCCCTTGTGATTTAGAATTTCTTGCAAGGTTGGCAACCTAATTTGACCAAGAAATGTTAGCCCAATGTTGAGATGTATTGATGGTCTGTTCAATAACCATCGAGTAACCCAATCTGAGTTACCCACTTGAACTTAATGAAGACAAGTAAGAGTGCCTGATATGTTTTATCTTCAGTTCAAATATCAAGATGGCGTAGAGACAAGGGGAATGACTTCAACTGGCCCTTCATGCCCACTCGTGTTTCTTCGGATGACGAGTGTCACCTGTCCAGAAAGATACGGCCACCTGATACTTCACTGTTTGATAGTGATTCATAAACACATGTTCATTATGTGATCGGAGTCGCACAATAGACTCGGCTTTAAGCAGAGATTCTAATGCTTGTAGAAAAGCTTTTGTCGTTTTTTATTGCCACCGCCGTAGAGCTGCGATACAACCAAGTACGATGTCAAAAACAATCAACTCACTGCTGTCAATAATAAACCTCTTCTCGCCAAGAACCAGGGGCATCAGGCAGAGGAGGAAGATCGCAAATTTCATGGTGATGTTTCGTTGTTCCTGAAAAAGATCACATATCGTATTGTATTTTTTTTCATATTTTAAAGCAATATAGCAACGCTCCCTCTGTGAACAGATGTTAGCGCCATGTCAAGTGTCTCAGCAAAGGCTGAATGTGAAACACCCTAATCATGTCGGGGTTACCTAAAGCCGAAAGACGACCATCTGTTCTTGTCTGGACAAAACATAATCGTGGTACACATTGTGATGCATGCACTATGTGCCTATGATCCTCCACTGCTGGGAATAAAAAACTAAATCCAGTGTTTGATGCCATGAGAAACGATCAACACCCTAACGGTGACAGACAGCCGAGTCGTCAAACGTGGCACCCGATCCATTTAGTCGTTCTTTGCAGCAAGTATAGGTTGCAGGGTCTAATCCAGAGTCGCCATGGGTTAAGGTATGAGCGTACACACATACACAAATTGAAGACGGCGAATTCGGACTATTGAGGACCTCTCAAGTGCACTACGGTTTGAAAACATTTCTTGATCATTTACTGTTTGGGATTCAAGTAGATAAACTTCTCCCAATTTATTTATTTCAAGTAATCAATCTTCTGCATTCAAATGATTGAGAAATAATTCCTCTTAGAAACTTGTTGGGATCAAATACATATTCGACGCTCCTGGTGACACCATGTTTAACCAACCTACCTTGCCGTTCCAGGTACGAGAAGGAAGATTACTGTCACGTAATACCTTTATATGTACAGGTCCAGATTACAACACATGGCATTTCACATGCACTCCTCTAATTAAGAATTAAAAATGAAGACAAACTAAACTGATATGAATGCATGCGTTTCGTCATTGCCGGTGTGTCGTTAACAAAATGGGAAATATTTGAAATTTAGTTAGCACACGACACCAAGGCATAATTCGCATTAATGCATATATTTTTATGAGACAAATGTTGATTGAAATATATTAAAAGATTTGAATGCTCTTGGAGGCATCAAGTAGTGCGTGAATTACTCTTTCATCACATCTGAAACAGAAGATTATTTTAAGGATGAACGTTTTGAAAAGAAATCAGGTTGTTGCCTCGGTGTGTATTAAGTTTGTTCATGTCATCCAAATTGGAATTTCCTTGTGACCGCCGGGCAGCCATATTTGATTAAAAACAGAAACAATTTATATGTACGAGGGGCGTTCAAAAAGTAGTCAATCTCACCTAGAAAATGATACAAATGCAGCTGTTTTTACGTTTTATTTTTCTACACATTATCTGTCAACCTCATTCAAATTGGTTTTGCTATGTTGCAGCCTCACGATCCCCATTTTATTTAACTTGTTATCTTGGTACCAAACATCAGGAAACAAAATATGCATGAAACATTTTGTGTGCTTAAGATAGGCAGAAGTCCGCTAGAATCAAACCTTAAAACTACAATCGCTTGTTCACGTGACCCCCCCCCCCCCCCTTCATGTTTACTGAAAGAGCTTGTTTGGGAGACACTACCCCCTTACCCAATCCATTTCAGATGACGTAATCTTAAGGACATAACTAATTCAAATGTTTGCACTTATTATTGTAAACAGTGGCAGCTTGAGTATCTGGACACAATCATTTTAAGGTGTCCTTCAAAAACAGCCCTGTCTAAATATAAATCAAGCATTCCAAATCTTTGAATGTTGATTATGACGGGAAGTCATCCAATACTATACTGAACATATTTTATATGACATTATCTGAGGGCATACCATTAGCCAAGAGGTACCAAATGACAGATCGTTTTTCATTTTCTGAAGTTTTTAAGAAATATTATACCCACTGTGACCCGTGAAGGTACGGGTTAGAACTGATCTTCAGTAACCCATGCTTGTCGTAAGAGAAGACTAACGGGATCGGGTGGTCAGGCTCGCTGACTTGGTTGACACATTTCATCGGTTCCCAATTGCGAAGATCGATGCTCATGCTGTTGGTCACTGGATTGTCTGGTCCAGACTCGATTATTTACAGACCGCAGCCATTTAGCTGGAATATTGCTGAGTGCGGCGTAAAACTAAACTCCCTCATTCACTCACTCCTTATACCCAATGTGTTATGATGACTAATATCTCGTTAACCACATTACCCACATATGTGAAATTCTGGATATGGCTTTGCTAATGATTCCTTCAAAATAAAATGGAAGCTTTGCAAACATTGCACATCGAAAGTATAGACAAGCTGACTACTTTTTGAACGCCCCTCGTATCTTCAGAAATTAACAGGGACAGAACCCTAACACATGGTGGATGAGATGGTCACCTTGTGTTGTACTGTGGTTGTGCAACATTTCCCAGCTTTGTGAAAAATACATGCAAATAAACTCATTTCATGCTTTTATCTTTTAATGAAAGGAGTGCATGTGAAATGCCGTGTGTTTTGAGCATGGGCACTTATCTACGTGATGTCTTCCTCACGTGGAACTGCTAGGTAGGTGAAATAAAAGGCTCAGAATTCTAACTAATGAATATGAATTTGAATGTTAAATATATATTCATCCAAATTTTAAACAAAATGAAATTTGTTAAACTGAACCCCACAATGGCAGTAGTGCGTGAAGATGTCGGTGATGAGTGTGATGACGATGTGGCGGTTGTGAAAGCAAACATCGTCTCCTCATGGTCAACGTGTGCTGGCTGAAGGTGTGGGTTTGATTCACTTCTGTCGTACAAAAGCCTGATGCTGCCACTTTTGTAGCATAAATATGTTTTTCTGCTACAAGTCTCGTTGCCTCGAATATTTTCTCGTTACCTCGAATATTTTCTCGTTACTTCGAAAGCATTTTCTCGTATTGATTCACTTCGGTCGCACCTGTCTTCCCAGCTCATTCCAAATATGTTCGGTAGGGTTTGATTTCTAGGAAGGGGATGGCCAGCCGATTGTTACCAGCACCAGCGGTACGTAAGACGTTGTGTGTCAGAACTGCAGTGTGGTGTTTAGCGTTGCCATGTTGAAATGTCAGCCGAGTACCAAGCAGATACAGGACTGGGCGAAAACGTGGACGTGATACAGTCCCAACGAGGACAATCAGCTGAGATCAATCGTTGCTCACATACAACACTGTGCTTGACGTTTCCTCGTCCTGCGCCACACCTCTATACTGCAAAGCGCAAAATGACGCAAGATTCTGGTCACTGAAGACAATCCTCTTCCACTGCCTCTCGTTAAATCTGGCATGTCTCAAGACCCATCGTAAACATTGAGCCTGATGAACAAATGTCTGCTTGTGGACGTTGCAGGCACTTCCCAGCACACCAAGTGGTGCACCCGTGGCACACAAGGCCTTTGGCTCTCTACAATGTTTCCCGTCTGTTGCAAACGGGTCCTCAGATTGTGTATTGTTTGACGGCCACTGCCCAAGGCCTGTGTGGCTACTGCAACGGATTGTTCAGTGGACGTTCATGCCTTAACCGCTTGGGGATTCCGGATTAGAATTAATCCCAGCTAACTGTGCCTGTCACGCCATTTTCAAAGATTTGGATGAGTCACCACTCACCAATGGAGTGAGTGGAACCCTTTATCAGTCTGAACCCAAACGTACACCCAGATTGCCAGCTCTGTCTTTGAACATTTAATCTTTATTTTGTGTGCTATACTGTGTTTAATATTCTAATGCTGATTATTGATATTTCAACCTGTACATGGTTTAGACAGAAATATCTGGAAAAGGTGCCGATCCCAGGTCCTACTGTCTCAGGGAAGCTGGCTATTACCCCCCATCGCACATGACAACTCATGTTACCAGAAGACCAACACTGTGTGATGATCGTTATACCCTGCCTAGGTCTATTTTGCAAGTTGAATATTATCACTCCCTCATTGATATATCCACTTGTTCGGTAACCTTGGGATTTGTCCTGTCACTCTGTTTTGTAACTACCATAGTGATGCCTCTGTATTGATTTGTGAACTTAATTACGTCTTTATTCTTTGGTGTTTGTTACTTCCCACCTAGTTCTGTTACGGACTAATTCCCGGTTAACATGTTTTTGTTTCGACTTGGGAAGCAACACGTAGCACAATTCACATCATGAATTGACAAATCTATGTCTGCAACACATTCCTCTGACTGAACATTCTGGTCAGATGGTGTCTGTATAGGAAAAGTAAGACGATGTCGGTTCCTGAAAGTTGATGTATTGTGAGACTTTTGTAGAAAATGATATTTGTCTAGGATGTTACACGAGTTAAAGGCATCAGTGTATGAAGCAAACTTCCGGTGCTTAAGGCGACATATTGCTGCAGTATTTTCACAAGCCAATCACATGAGTTGGAATGGACTGACCTGTGTTATCATATTGACACAGAATACCTCAGATATGGTACAGCTGTCACATAAAAAGAACCATGGCTTTTGTTGTTCCACACAGTGTGCTTGCCGATGAAATCTTCCCTTTTTTGATTTTAGGGTTCTATTTTTTTTGCATGTACCTTTTCGTAACAACTCTGAATTAATGAAAAGATGCACAGCTCAACTGTCAACAGACCATTTAAGTTTATTCAGGTGTAGAGATCAATTTATGTGGACGGGGTGGTGGCTAGGTCTTGGTGGGGGACCTTTTGGATGAGTGTCTGGATTCTGGAAAGAGAAAGAAGAAATAGAATTCCTCCCTAGAGGGAACAAGCGTTTGTCCGAGCTGAGCCAGGATGTGAAGCAGGATGTCCAAAAAACGTGGCATCTACCCAGTATAACATGGTGCACACACTACCCAGTGTAACACGGTGCACTCACTACCCAATGGAAGACCTCCTCACTTATGGGCGCAGTGACGGAATATATGAGTGCACGTAGTTACCACTGAGTGGTTCAGTAGTATCTGAGCATTTGAAAAACAAATAAAATAGTTGTAAATGGAAGGTAAACCATCACTCGATCTCTTATATTTGATATAAATGAGATCCAAACTTCACAAACCTTCTGTAATTTGCAGTCACTAACAGATGAATATGCCATCTATGGAAAAATCTACAGTCACGTGTTTACGCACCCTTTGCAGGCAAAGTCGCAAGCAGAGTCGAGGATGTCGCTCTTGAACAGGTTCAGGCACTCGGCTTCACACTGTTGCTCACTGGCGTCAGACCCAAACTTCGCGATCACTATGCTGACAAGCTTGGTAATCTCAGACGTATCCAGGACTGAAACGAAGTTAGTGGGTGGATATGTTTGTGGTGTGGCAGATCAGAGTGGGCTCAGTGTGCACATGTGAAACATCATGCTTGGATGACCACGAGTCAGTTATATCCTCAGTGTCACAGTATACCGAATCAGTGTTGACAAATGTGAAATAGACTGGAAAGGATTGAATGCTTAAGAGAGTGCATAACGCTTTTAGCAATACTCCAGCAGTATCACGGCGGGGGACACCAGATATGTGCTTTATATATTGTGCCTATTTGGGCAATGGAGCAAACGCTTTAACGACTAGTCTACTCAGTCCCCTTAAACTGGTAAAGATAAGATAAAACTTGAACTGATCTGAACTGATCTAATTCAACCAAGATCTAGACTGCATCACGTGAAATGTTTCTTTGGGTATGTCAGAAACAAGGAACGACCAATCAGTCCTAGTTACAAATGGGACTAGATACAGTATTTTACATTCAGGTGTTTGCAATATTTGTACCTACAGAAGACAGTTCGAGATGTTTTTCACTTACTTTAGTTTTTTCGCCCCTTATATAGAAGCTACTGGACAAAAACAAACATTTACCAATCGCGAGAAGAAGGTTCTGATGAAATTTGAAATTGTACAATTTCATAGCCATATGTTTCTGAATCCCCACTAAACTCTTTGTGTCGCCATTGTTTGAACACAGAAGAACATGCGATATCACTTTTCTCGCACCACTTATAGGGACTGCTAAACAAACGTGGGTGGTGGATCCGTGGCTAGGTTTGGCTGGTTGACCAGTTTGACAGCAAGAGTATTTGTTCATGTAATGAGTCATTTCTTGTTCCATAGGACATATGTTAAAACACGTGGCATATTTATAGTTACATGTCCTGCTTCAGAGGTTCGTGGCAGTAGATGAAAGCATGTGATATCTAAAGTTTACTGAGAAAATATTTTTTTGAAATGCTGATACCATCTATGTAAATACGGGCGTAAAACAGTTAGACAGAAATATTTCTTCCCAGTTTGGCAAAATCACAACAGGGTAATTTGCCCCGCAACTTTACCCGAATATCCAGGTGTATTGCTGATTTGTTACCGTTCAATAACCATCCTCACCTGGGTCCAGATCCACAAAGTTTTCGTAGCATTATCAGCTATCGCAACTATATAGTTTATCACTGTATTACAAATGATGTAGTGCTGCATACGCTTTATGGATCCTGAACTTGTAATAAAGGTGACTGCGCCATATGTTCTGTATCAAAATCTATGGACAAGATTCAAGATGGCGTATGACTGCATGACAAGAGGGATGACTTCTACTGGCTCTTTATGTCCAGTCTGACATGTGTGTATAAAGGGTGCCACATATGCAGCAGGATACGCTCACATGGTATCATCACTTTTTGATAGTGATTCATAAACACATTCTCACACTATAATCGGAATTAAACATTCGACCAAGCTTTAAGAAGAGATTCTAATGTATGTGGAAAGGTTTGTGTCGCTATATTACCACCGTTGTGGAGCTGCGATACAACCAAGCTCTGTGTCAACAACAAACAACTCACTGCTGTCAATAATAAACCTCTTCTCGCCAAGAGCCAAGGGCATCAGACAGAGGAGGAAGATAGCAAATTTCATGGTGATTCTTCTTTGTTCCTGAAAAATTTCACATATCGTATTGTATTTTTTTAAATATTTTAAAGCAATATAGCAACGCTCCCTCTGTGAACAGATGTTAGCGCCAGGTCAAGTGTCTCAGCAAAGGCTGAATGTGAAACACCCTAATCATGTCGGGGTTACCTAAAGCCGTAAGACGACCATCTGCTCTTGTCTGGACAAAACATAATCGTGGTACACATTGTGATGCATGCACTGTGCCTATGATCCTCCACTGCTGGGAATAAAGGACTAAATCCAATGTTTGATGCCATGAGAAACGATCAACTCCCTAACGCTGACAGACAGCCGAGTCGTCAAACGTGGCACCGATCCATTTAGTCGTTCTTTGCAGCAAGTATAGGTTGCAGGGTCTAACCCAGAGTCGCCATGGGTTAAGGTATGAGCGTACACACATACACAAAATGGAAAACGGCGAATTCGGACTATTTAGGACCTCTCAAGTGCACTACGGTTTCAACACATTTCTTGATCCATTTACTGTTTGAGACTCAAGATAAACGTCTCCCAATTCACTCCTGGTGACACCATGTTTAACCAACCTACCTTGCCGTTCCAGGTACGAGAAGGAAGATTACTGTCACGTAATACCTTTATATATACATGTCCAGATTACAACACATGGCATTTCACATGCACTCCTCTAATTAAGAATTAAAAATGAAGACAAACTAAACTGATATGAAAACATGCTTTTCGTCATTGCCGGTGTGTCGTTAACAAAATGGGAAATATTTGACCCTAGCACACGTCACCAAAGCATACTTCGCATTAATGCATATATTTTTATGAAACAGATGTTGATTTAAATATATTAAAAGATTTGAATGCTCTTGGAGGCATCAAGTAGTGCATGAATTACTCTTTCATCACATCTGAAACAGAAGATTATTTTAAGGATGAACGTTTTTGAAAAAGAAACCAGGTTATTGCCTTGGTGTGTATTAAGTTTGTTCATGTCATCCAAATTGGAATTTCCTTGTGACCGCCAGGCAGCCATATTTGATTAAAAACAGAAACAATTTATATGTACGAGGGGCGTTCAAAAAGTAGTCAGTCTCACCTAGAAAATGATACAAATACAGCTGTTTTTACGTTTTATTTTTCTACACATTATCTGTCAACCTCATGCAAATTGGTTTTGCTATGTTGCAGCCTCACGATCCCCATTTTGTTTAACTTGTTATCTTGGTACCAACCCCCAATTCCCCTCCCACCCCCACCCCCAAGCGCAATAAATGCAATAAATGCATCACAAACGTCAGGAAACAAAATATGCATGAAACATTTTGTGTACCTAAGATAGGCAGAAGTCCGCTAGAATCAAAAACCTTGAAACTACAATCGCTTGTTCACGTGACTCCCCCCAGCTTGTTTGGGAGACGCTACTCCCTTACCCAATCCCTTTCACATTACGTAATCTTAAGGACATAACTAATTCAAATGTTTGCACTTATTCATACATGATGCCATGGGTTCGAACTAAATCCTGAATGGTCAGACAAGTGTCAGCTCACAATATATTGTAAACAGTGCCAGCTTGAATATCGGGACACAATCATTTTAAAGTGTCCTATGAAAACAGCCCCGTCATTTGTGACACTTGTTAAACTGAACCCTACAATGGCAATAGTGCGTGAAGATGTCGGTAATGAGTGTGATGACGATGTGGCGGTTGTGAAGGCAAACAACGTCTCCTCATGGTCAACGTGTGCTGGCTGAAGGTGTTGGTTTGATTCACTTCTGTCGTACGAAAGCCTAATGCTGCCACTTCTGTAGCATAAAAATGATTTTCTGCTACAAGTCTCGTTGCTTCGAATATTTATTCGTTACTTCGAGTATTTACTCGTTGCTTCGAATATTTTCTCGTTATTTCAATTATTTTTTCGTTGCTTCGATTAATTCCTCGTTACTTCAAGTTTCTATCAAAAACTTGAAATTTCAAATAATCACTCGTTGCTTCAAGTTTCTTTCAGAAACTTGAAGGAACGAGAAAAATACTCGAAACAATGAGAAGGGGATGTCCTAAAACTCGGGCCGGGCCAAGCCGGGTCGGGTCAAAGAGGGCCAAGTATATAATTGGCTACTACATTGATTATCGAAAACCATGTCTACAATTAATTAATCCGGCTTACACCCATGACAATGCGGGCAGCAGGAAGCCACACACGTGTGTCATAATAACCTTATTACGAGTAAATCGCTTAAAACTCAGGAAGAGGGGTACGAGTGGCCTGTGAAAGTGACTAAGAAAGGTTACGTCTAAAAGAGAAGTTGTTAAACGAAACAGGATTCAAAACGTATAAATACTTCAGTCAATCCTGATACACATTTCTGTCGGCCCGGAAAGGTTTTTACAAATACTACCTCAGAAGTTCACTGTTTATCGTATTTAAAGCATGCCCACAGGTAAATGATACGATCTTTTCCCCACACTTTGACAATTGTTCGGTTCTGTTTGGCCCTGGCCGTCAAAAGCAGCATAGATCTCACACATGTATCTTGGATTTTGTTTAAATCTATAGATCAGTATTATATCTACCTAAATATCATTTTCAATGTTACAAAATGCCACATGTAAAGATAACTGGTCCGTTAAAGTGAAACCGTTTCCCAACATATCCAGCCTCTATCAAAAGTGTTAAGTCTATGACTTGTCCCGGGCCATCAAAAACAACCTAAACATCACACATGTATCCTGAATTGTACATATATCTAGTTATATCTACCTAAAACCTCCTTATGAAGTCTCAGATTGAAGTAATTTGAACGATCACGTTGCTCAAAGCGGGGCCATTAGCCTCATTCTCAACATGTCACAAGTCATCGGACCACAGTCATATGAATCCCTGTTCTCATATTTGTTTGGTCTGTAGCGTTCCATGGCAAATATCAAACCGATACACATCGAATGTTACCATTTAAAAAGTATGCCAGAAACACAGGCGAACAATATAAGGTAGTATTGTTGTGTTGTTGTTTTTAACCCTTTCACGTACGAATCATAGTACTATGTATCATTCACACTCCGATATGTCTGTCAACATATACATGTAGTATGGATGCACCCAGTTCGTCCATTGCGTCAGTTTTTAAAAATAAATAATGAAAAGAAATTGCCCACGCAAACGAACCACATGACATAATAGCGACAGAGCCCGTTCCATATCCATAAGAGTCGATAGTAAACGTTCCGACTATATTATGAGCATTTGGGTTTTTGTTTTATGGGGTTTTGGGTTTTGTTTCAAGTGTGTGGTTTTGTTTGTTGTTTAACGCCGCTTTCAATATGTGACTGTAAATATTGAATCTAGACCAGACAATCCATTGGTGGACATAATGACAGAGCATATGTTTATGAATCACTAGATACCAGGTGTTCTCGAAAAGGTATGCGTATCCTGTCCCACCATATGGACATCCTAGGGAAATGTTCACCTAGAAACGATTAGGGAACGTATGGTACAAGTCTAAATAGGGAACTGCAACGTGTACCAAGTGTCACTGATGCAACACATTTTGAGAATGTTGCTACCTTCTGTGTCGCAAGTATCTTACCTTCTCCGACTGCTTAGTGGTAGCAGATAAAGCAGTTGTCAGTTGGGACAGGAAAGAAGAAGATATGGTTTTAAGAACAAATCAACATCTCGCAAGGGGAAATGGGGGTATTTCAGAGACTAGCCTCTTTTGATTGACTCTATGTTGGGAATGGAGAGGAAAAGGGCTTCATTTTAAAGGACCAATCATCTTTACATGTGGCATTTTGTAACAATACAAATTGATATTTAGGCAGATGCATTACCATTCTATAGATATAAATACAATGCTGGATACATGTGTGAGGTTTAAGATTTCTTGTGGAGCCCGGCAAGACCGAACTACATATACTATAGCAACTATTTTGAGGATATAGAAAAGAGGGCATCACTTCACTCAACGTGTGTAATAGCTGTAAGAGCTTTAATCTATATTTAAACATGTCACATTTACCCGCTGACATTAGCCAGTATCCACTTCGCATTAACATAAACGGCAGGTAATAAAGGTTAATTAGGGAACCTCAATATTTCAATTAAGTAAAGAAATGAAGTCAAAACACTGTCCCTACCTGCCCAGGGCGTCACACGCTAAGAGAAGTAAGTAACCTTCTCACATAGAAATATCAAGGAAAACACATAACAAGACGGTGTCTTTTCTACGTGACTCTCAGTATGTAGTAATAGTTTTCTTTTTATTTCGTCTTTAAACATACATTTTCAATCAAACTATACATTTGTGATGGCAGGAAGCGTTTCTCCCCAAATGCGTAGATTTCGTTTTAATATTCTGCAATCCAATTTTAGTAGTATCCTGTAGCCCGGCCCGGCCCGACTTTTCTTGAAAAAATATTTGAAGTAACGAGAAAATACTCAAAGCAACGAGTAAATACTCGAAATTTCAAGTTTTTGACAGAAACTTAAAGTAACGAGGAAATATTTGAAATTTCAAGTTTTTGAAAGAAACTTGAAGCTACAAAATTAATCAAAGCAACGAAAATAATTGAAATAACGAGAAAATATTCGAAGCAACGAGTAAATATTAGAAATTTCAAGTTTTTTAGAGAAACTTGAAGCAACGAGAAAATATTCGAAGCAACGAGAAATTAATCGAAGTAACGAAAAAATAATTGAAGTAACAAGAAAATACTCGAAATTTCAAGTTTTTGACAGAAACTTAAAGTAACGAGGAAATATTTGAAAAATTCAAGTGTTTTGAAAGAAACTTGGAGCAACGAGAAATTAATCGAAGCAACGAAAAATTAACTGAAATAACGAGAAAATATTCGAAGCAACGAGTAAATTTTAGAAATTTCAAGTTTTTTAGAGAAGCTTGAAGCAACGAGAAAATATTTGAAGCAACGAGAAATTAATCGAAGTAACGAAAAAATAATTGAAGTGACGAGAAAATACTCGAAATTTCAAGTTTTTGACAGAAACTTAAAGTAACGAGAAAATATTTGAAATTTCAAGTTTTTGAAGATTTAACGAGAGAAATTTCAAGTTTTTTGATAGAAACTTGAAGTAACGAGAAATTAATCGAAGCAACAAAAAAACAATTGAAATAACGAGAAAATAGTCGAAGCGACGAGTAAATACTCGAAATTTCAAGTTTTGAAAGATACTTGAAGTAATGAGAAAATACTTGAAGCAACGAAAAAAAACTCGAAGAAACGAGAAAATTATTGAAATAACGAGAAAATGCTCGAGTAACGAGTAAATAATCAAAAGCAACAAGAATTGTAGCAGAAAAAATATTTGTACTACAAACGTGGCAGCATTAGGCTTTGGTACTGTCGCACCTGACTTCCCAGCTCATCCCAAATAAGTTCGGTCGGGTTTGATGTCTGGGAAAGGGATGGCCAGCCCGCACTAGCGGTACGTAAAGAACTGTGTGTCCGAACTGCAGGTGTGGTTTGTAGAGTTGTCATGTTGAAATGTCACCCGAGTACCATGCAAATACAGGACTGGGGTCAAAACGTGGTCACGATACAGTATGGCAATAAGGTTTCCCACGAGGACAATCAGTTGAGATCAATCGTTGCTCACATACAACACTGTGCTTGACGTTTCCTCGTCCTGCGCCATACCTGTATACTGCAAAGCGCAATATGACGCAAGATTCTGGTCACTGAAGACAACCCTCTTTCACTGCCTCTCGTTAAATCTGGCATGTCACCATGCCCATCGTAAACATTGAGTTCGATGCAACAGCGTCAGGATGTGTCCTGTGTGTGGTCCTCCAGCTCAGATGCCAGTGGTGCGCAGTTTATTCCTGATGGTCTGTGCTGACGCTCTACCTCTGAACAAATGTCTGCTTGTGGACGTTGCAGGCACATCCCATCACACCAGGTGGTGCGCCCGTGGCATACAAGGCCTCTGGCTCTCTACAATGTTTCCCGTCTGCTGCAAACGGGTCCTCAGATTGTGTATGGTTTGACGGTACACTGCCCAAGGCCTGTGTGGCTACTGCAACGGATTGTCCAGTGAGTGAGTGTGTGAGTTAATATTTAACGTCACATCGGCAATATTTCGGCCATATCGTGACGAGAACATTTGATATTGAAATGAAATACATGTATATTATAAAAAACCTGCCGACGAAGGACAGTAAAACAACTAGAACATCACAGATATGTATGAAAAACTAGTAATTAAATCTAAAACGTTTTAACTATAGGGGAAAACCCATACAGTATAAAAATGGGCTATAAATCGCCAATAACTGAAGGTAGATCACCATACCAGGGACCATGGGGACTTACATTATTTTGCTACCTGCATGGACCCTAGTTGGATTTACACCATCCCTTCAGCCATTGGCGACAGAAGAGAAATCTAGCCATAAATTAAAAGCACACATATTCTACGATTAAAAACGTGGCAAACCTAAATTTTCTCTAAATGTTTTGGGACTTACGTACCCTCTCAGGAGGACAAAAATTTTACGCTACTTCAACCCACTTTGAGGGTACAGCCACTAACAATCTCAGGTACTAATCTAAACTACCAATAATAAAATATGTATCTATTTACAAATCAGTTAACAAGTCTAATTCTTTTTAAAATGCAATAATTAAACGAGAACTTATATTAGTAAAAGATCCTTCATAGATCGTGATTTGAAATATATATCCCTTGTGATGGAATATTCAACACAGTCAAGCAGGACATGCTTGACCGTGATTCTTTCATCACAAAGGGATACAAAATAAGACATCCTCACCTTTAATAGGTACTCATGTGTATATCTTGTGTGGCCAATACGACATCGTCGCGGTATGGTGACCTCTTGAAATCTGGACTGACAACCCAAGTAGGTGTAACCGATAGTTGGTTTTATTGCGTATAATTTATTGATACCTACTTGGGTGTCCCAATTCTTTTGCATCAGATCACGGTTATAAGATCTAATAGCAGCTTTGTAATCAGAGTATGGGATCAGAAGAGGTGTCACAGATTTGTTGAGTGCTGCCTTGGCAGCAAGATCAGCCATTATATTCCCAGAAATGCCAACGTGGCAGGGTAACCAACAAAAGACGATGTCGCATTGGCCAGTAGCAAGTTCATTATACAATTCAATAATTTCTAATAAAATTGGATGTTTACAAGAAAGTTTATTAATAGCCTGAAGCCACGAAGGAGAATCGGAAAATATTATGCTTTGTTTATATTTACGGTGTTTATGAATATATTGAAGAGCTGTTAATATGGCGTTAGCTTCTGCTGTAAAAATAGAGCTGTTATTAGGTAGGTCGAGAAGATATTGTTCGGGATCAATGACAGTGGCACCATCCTTGGACCCATCTGTAAATAAGGATTTGTATGTATTATATTTAATTTTTAATTGATTATATTCTTGTTTATATTGTAATTCATTAGTTACAGATTTCTTAAACTTTGTCAGAGTTAGGTCAACTTGTGGCCTCACTAACTGCCAAGGAGGAGAAGAAAGAAGACGGGAAGGAGATATATTTTCCAGCTCAATGCCGGCAGCAGAAATGAATGGTTTAATTCTCAAACCAAGAGGCGGAACAAGGGAAGACTTGTTGTTGTACAGATCCTCATAACGAGGATTAATAACACAGTGAAATGCAGGATTTGACTCATTAGAATATAGTTTTGTTACATACTGCAAGGATAATTTTATACGGCGTTGTGTAAAGAGATGGCTCATCGGCCTCGACGTAGAGACTGTCAACAGGAGAAGTTCTAAAGGACCCAAGACAAAGTCTGAGACCTTGGTGGTGGACAGAATCTAATAGTTTGAGGTTGCTTTTGCAGGCTCCACCATAAATAATGGAACCATAATCAAGTTTGGAGCGTACCAGTGATCGATATAGATGTAGGAGGGTAGCTTGATCCCCTCCCCACTTAGAGTTGGAAACGACTTTCCAACAAGTCAAGTGCCTTCAGGCATTTAGTTTTAAAGGGATTTAATATGTGGTAGAAACGTTAAGTGTGAGTCAAAAATAATACCCAAGAACTTGGCCTCCTTCACAACTTTGATGGGTGTGCCATTTAGAGATAGTTCAGGGTCTTTATGCGGTTTGTATTTACGGCAGAAATGTATACAATTAGTTTTGGATTTAGAAAATTTAAAGCCGTTTTCAAGACACCATTTATCTATTTTGTTCAAACACAACTGCATTTGCCGTTCAATAGTACGCATATTTTTACCACGACAAGAAATATTAAAATCATCCACAAAAAGTGACCCATCAGGTGAATCATTTAAAACTTTAGATAAACTGTTAATTTTGATACTAAATAAAGTGACAGACAAAATACTGCCTTGTGGCACACCCTGATCCTGATGATAATGATCAGATAGGGTCGAACCCACGCGGACTTGAAATTGCCTGTCAGTTAAAAAGTTGGATATGAAGTGAGGCAAACGGCCTCGTAATCCAAAATCATGTAAATCTTTTAAAATACCATATTTCCACGTAGTGTCATATGCGTTTTCTAAATCGAAAAAGATAGACACTGCATGTTGTTTATTAATAATTGCATTTTAACAAATGACTCCAAGCGGACTAAATGGTCAACAACTTCGGTTTTTCCGACTGAATATTTGTAATTAAATTATTGGATTCCAAATACCATATTCATCTATTGTTGATCATTCGTTCCATAGTTTTACAAACGAAACTAGTCAAGGAAATGGGTCGATAATTTGAGGGATCAGTATGATCACGTCCAGGTTTTGGAATGGGCACAACTATGGCATCACACCATGATGATCGGAATGTACCAGATGTCCAAATATCATCAAATATATTTAACAAGGTTTGTAAGCATGGTTCTGGTAAATTGGATAATGGATGTTATCAGCTCCTGTAGCGGTATGATGAGCTTGTTCAGGAGCATTATGGAGCTCATGAATAGAAACAATTTCGTTATAATCCTCTCCATTATCTGAATTGAAACTTATAATTTTCTTCTCTTGTTGTTTTGATATTTTTTGAAATTGAGGCACATAGTTAGAAGAGGAAGAGTGTTTGGCAAGAGTTTCCTTGGTTTATTCGCAATATCGGACTTATCTGTCAATAATTGATCTCCATTTTAAGATGGTGGATGCTCGATTTAGTACCCTTACCTTTAATTCTTTGTATCATGTTCCACACCTTGGACATAGGCGTTCGTGAATTGATTTTCGACAAATAATTTCTCCAGGATTGGCGTTTATTGTTGTGCTTAATTGTACGTCGGGCTTTAGCATTGGAAATTTTATATTTATTCAAATTATGCACCGTTGGATGGCGACGGAAATAGTGTTCAGCTTTTTCCGTGCCTTCCTAACTTTTACAGTCATTGTTAAACCACGGTTTACGTATGTGAGGATTTGTAGAGGACTTTGGAATACATTCGTCAGCAATTTTGTTTTAGTTCATCAGAAAAGAATTGCACAGGGTCGGAAACATCTCTAAAGAGTTCAGGTTTTAATTTGTTAGATGACATTATTTCAAACAAAGGCCAGTTAGCTTTTGAGAAATTCCATTTGGAACATGGAGGAACATCAGACGGAGTTACAGCTTTTAGAATGGTTAGAAAATGGTCACTTCCACATAGGTCGTCATGGACTGACCAATCAAACTCATTCAGGAGATCAGAGTCTGTTATGGATAAATCGAGAGAAGAATATGTAGCCGTTCCAGGATGCAAATATGAGTTAGAGTTATCATTAAAGAGACATAGATTGTTGTTAGAAAGAAAGTCTTCTAGTACTTTCCTTTACAGTTTGTATGTGGACTTCCCAAAGGGGATTGTGGCCATTCAAGTCTCCCATGATGATACAAGGTTTGGGAAGCTGGTCGTAGAGTTCTTGAAGATCAGCAGGTTGGAGAGAAGAAGAAAGGGGGCACATAGAGTGAGCACAAAGTAAAAAAACAATGTGCATGGTCACACGTACAGCAACAGATTGAAGTGCAGTTTTCAGAGGAACAGGACTGTGTATTATGTCCTGCCTCACTAATATCAAGCACCTCCAGTGGCTTTTGGCCCTGGGGGAGAATAATAATTGTATGAATTATACTGTCGTACATCAAATCGATCGTTTTCTTTGAAATAGGTTTCCTGTAAACAAAATGCTGACGGTCTAAAATCTTGTATAAGTAAATGTAAATCATTAAGATTATTCCTTAGTCCCCTACAATTCCACTGAATAATGGTTGTAGAGCTCATGGAGGCTTAATTGGAGTTCTTGATCGGGAGTGGGGTCTATTTCCATCTACTGGGGTTGTGGGACTGACCTCCATCTCTAAAGGTTCAAATGGATTGTGAACCTCTACAACAGATGGCCCAGGAGGCACCTCGACGTGCTGGAGAGCCCTGGTCTTTTTCTTTAGTTTTTTCTTTTCACTGTTTGATAAGTGTGCATGGCTACTGCATGCATCTTTACCATTTTGCAAATCTGGTTCAGACATGACGTCACTTAAGGGTTCCGACAATTTCTCTGTCTGAGAACATGACACAGATGTGTCTATCTGTTTCGTCGACATCTGAGAAACATCATCTAGAATGAGTTGGTTTGTAATTCAGGAAATTGATGTCTGACACATGACGGAGGTTGTGGCAACTTTATTGACTGGAAGTGGGAAGATATGACAGTTGAATATTTTTGGTAGGAGTTTCAGAAGGATTTGGAACCAATTTTTGGGCTTCAAGAAAAGAAATATTTTGGGTATATTTGATTTTAAAATTTCAGATTCTCGTTGGAAAAAGGAACATGTTTTGAGGAGGCCAAATGCTCTCCATTGCAGTTAGCGCACTTGATTACGTTTGTGCACTCAGTGCTTTCATGGTTACCACTGCAACGGTAACACACCGTTGCTATTTCTGCAAGTTGTTGTTCCATGTCCAAATCGCTGGCATTTATAGCACCGTAGAGGATTTGGAACATAAACTTCCACACCGATATTGAAATACCCAGCTTTGATTGATTTTGGAAGGACTGCAAGGCCAAAAGTAAAGAGATAAGTGTTTGTTTTGACAACTTCATCATTTTGTTTTCTGGTAAAGCGTTTAACGGCTGTAACTCCTTGATTCTTTAGTTCAGCTGCAATTTCTTCCTCGCTCATGTCTGACAACAAACTCGGTCCCTGATTATCCCTGGACATGAGTTTAGTGTCTTGTGCTCCAAAGAGACAACAACTGTAGTGTTAACAAACTGTTTTAAGGACAGCAGATTAACTGATTGTTGTCTCCTTGCACATTCCACTAGGATAGAACCACCTCGGAGACGTGAAACATTCTTAACATCGCCACAGACACCTTTGATGCCTTTAGCAATGACAAAGGGATTAAGTTTTAACAGTTGCCATCCTCAGATGCAATGATGAAAATCTCGGCCAAGAATCTGTGACGTTTTGAAGGATTTCTTCGTCAGATGATAAACCATCAACATGACGGCGTTTGTGCTTTGATGAACCAGGAAAAGTATTGTGAGCCATGGTTATAGTAATGTGATTCGACACCTCTGTTCTCCACCCACTATGGAGTGTCAACAAGGACAATGTTGCAGCGAAACCAATCTGCAACATTAGGGTTACAGAAGCGTTATACTCCAGATATAAAAAAACATGAAAAGCTGCAATGACTAAAGAAGAAATGCCAGGCTGGTTCGGCCCATGACACTTTTCCCAAGAAATACAGAAGTCAGAGGTTCGTATATCCAGATTGGCCCATGAGCCACCGCCTTCTGGCATTGGACTCTAGGCAATATAACAAAACACAAAAGTCACTGGTAAGTAGTGTTAGATAGACCTGCCGTGAACAACAGCTGTTAACAACACGCTGTCCATACTCAGGGCATGACATGACCAGCCGATTGATAGAACCGGGCCAGTTCTACCACCCGTCTAGGTGAAGTAATGGGCGAAGTGGTGTGTTGGGCAAAGGAACACGGTTCCAGGATCCTATTGCCTCAACCACCAGCCTCCCGTCCTCCACCGACACAGGGGCGCAACCAACGGCAAACGGGTTGGTGGACCAAATATACCCCCGGGTCCACAACGGGGGGTCGAAGAGCGCTTAGCGTTACACAGCACCCACCACGAGGAGGGGGCTCTTCACGGGTGCCGGATTGTCCAGTTGACGGTCATGCCTTAACCGCTTAAGGATTCCGGATTAGAATTAATCCCAGCTAACTGTGCCTGTCACACCATTTTCAAAGATGTGGATGAGTCACCATTCACCAATGGAGTGAGTGGAACCCTTTATCAGTCCGAACCCAAACGTACACAGATTGCCAGCTCTGTCTTTGAACATTTAATCTTTGTTTTGTTTTCTATACTGTGTTTAATATTCTGATGCTGATTATTGATATTTAGACCTGTACATGGTTTAGGCAGAAAGATCTGGAAAGGTGCTGATCCCAGGTCCTACTGCCTCAGGGAAGCTGGCTATTACCCCCCATCGCACATGACATCTCATGTTACCAGAAGACCAACACTGTGTGATGATCGTTATACCCTGCCTAGGTCTATTTTGCAAGTTGAATATTATCACACTCTTCATTGATATATCCACTTCTTCGGTAACCTTGGGATTTGTCGTGTCATTCTGTTTTGTAAACTACCATAGTGATGCCTCTGTATTGATTTGTGAACTTAATTACGTCTTTTATTCTTTGGTGTTTGTTAACTTCCCACCTGGTTCTGTTACGGACTAATTCCCGGTTAACATGTTTTTGTTTCGACTTGGGAAGCAACACGTAGCACAATTCACATCATGAATTGACAAATCTATGTCTGCAACACATTCCTCTGACTGAACATTCTGGTCAGATGGTGTCCGTATAGGAAAAGTAAGATGATGTCGGTTCCTGAAAGTTGATGTATTGTGAGACTTTTGTTGAAAATGATATTTGTCTAGGATGTTACACGAGTTAAAGGCATCAGTGTATGAAGCAAACTTCCGGTGCTTAAGGCGACATATTGCTGCAGTATCTTCACAAGCCAATCACATGAGTTGAAATGGACTGACCTGTGTTATCATATTGACACAGAATACCTCAGATATGGTACAGCTGTCACATAAAAAGAACCATGGTTTTGTTGTTCCACACAGTGTGTGCTTCCCGATGAAATCTTCCCTTTTTGATTTTAGGGTTCTATTTTGTTGCATGTACCTTTTCGTAACAACTCTGAATTAATGAAAAGATGTACAGCTCAACTGTCAACAGACCATTTAAGTTTATTCAGGTGTAGAGATCAATTTATGCGGACGAGGTGGTGGCTAGGTCTTGGTGGGGAACCTTTTGGATGAGTGTCTGGATTCTGGAAAGAGAAAAAAGAAATAGAGTTCTTCCCTAGATGGAACAAAAGCGTTTGTCCGAGCTGAAGCAGGATGTGAAGCAGGATGTTCAAAAAGTTACCCAGTGTAACACGGTGCACACTCTATCCAGTGTTAAGGGATGCACACACTATCCAGTGTAAATGGGAACACACACTATGCAGTGTAAATGATTCCACACACTACCCAATGGAGGAGCGCAATGACGGAATATATGAGTGCCCGTAGTTACGACTGAGTGATTCAGTAGTACCTGAACATTTGAAAAACAAATAAAATAGTTGTAAATGGAAGGTAATCCATCACTCGATCACTTATCGATATACATTTGATATAAATGAGATCCAAACTTCACAACCCCTCTGTAATTTCCAATCACTGACAGATGAATATGCCCTCTATGGAAAAATCTACAGTCACGTGTTGACGCACCCTTTGCAGGCGAAGTCGCAAGCAGAGTCGAGGATGTCGCTCTTGAACAGGGTCAGGCACTCGGCTTCACACTGTTGCTCACTGGCGTCAGACCCGAACTTTGCGATCACCGAGCTGACCAGCTTTCCAATCTCAGACGTATCCAGGACTGAAACGGAGTTAGTGGGTGGATATGTTTGTGGTGTGGCAGACCAGAGTGGGCTCAGTGTGCACATGTGAAACATCATGCTTGGATAACCAAGAGTCAGTTATATGCTCAGTGTCACAGTATACCGAATCAGTGTTGACAAATGTCAAAGATTGAATGCGTAAGAGAGTGCATAACGCTTTAAGGGGGACACCAGATATGTGCTTTATATATTGTGCCCATTTGGGCAATGGAACCCAGGTCTTCGACGTGACGAGCAAACGCTTTAACGACTAGTCTACTCAGTCCCCTTAAACTGGTAAAAGATAAGACAAAACATGAACTGATCTGAACTGATCTAATTCAACCAAGATCTTGAATGCATCACGTGAGATGTTTCTTTGTGTAGGTCAGAAACAAGGAACGACCAATCAGTTCTCGTTACATATGGTACTAGATACAATATTTTACATTCAGTTGTTTGCAGTATTTGTACCTACAGAAAACAGTGCGAGAAGTATTTCACTTTCTCTAGTTTCTAGGACAAAAACAAACATTTACCAATCACGAACAAACGTTTCTCATGAAATTCGAAATTGTACAATTTCATAGGCATATGTTTCTGAATCCCCACTAAACGGGGTCTTCGTGTCGCCATTGTTTCAACACAGAAGAAGATTCGAGATCACTTTTCTCGCACCACTTATAGGGATTTAAACAAACCGCGGGTTATAAAGACGACCTGTGGTGGATCCGGTGGCCAGGCTTGGCTGGTTGACCAGTTTGAGAGCACGGGTATTTGTTCACGTAATGAGTCGTTTCTTGTTCCATAGGACATATGTTAAAACACGTGGCATATTTATAGTTACATATCCTGCTTCATGAGAGGTTCATTGCAATAGATGAAAGCATATGATATCTAAAGTTTACTGAGAAAACAATTTTGAAATGCTGAAGATCCTAACTGATAACATGTAGGTAAATACGGGCGTAAAACAGTTAGAGAGAAATAGACATCTCACGGGCCCCAATTGTGCTCCTCGCTTGAAGACTTTTTCAATATGAATACGATTCAAGAATTTCTTCCCAGTTTGGCAAAAATCACAACAAGGTAATTTGCCCCTAACTTTACCCGAATATCCAGGTGTATTGCTGATTTGTTACCGTTCAATAACCATCCTCACCTGGGTCCAGATCCACAAAGTTTTCGTAGCATTATCAGCTATCGCAACTATATAGTTTATCACTGTATTACAAATGATGTAGTGCTGCATACGCTTTATGGATCGGGGCCCTGAACTTGTAATAAAGGTGACTGCGCCATATGTTCTGTATCAAAATCTATGGACAAGATTCAAGATGGCGTATGACTGCATGACAAGAGGGATGACTTCTACTGGCTCTTTATGTCCAGTCTGACATGTATGTATAAAGGGTGCCACATATGCAGCAGGATACGCTCTCCTGGTATCATCACTATTTGATAGTGATTCATAAACACATTCTCACACTATTATCGGAAATAAACATTCGACCAGGCTTTAAGCAGAGATTCTAATGTATGTGGAAAGGTTTGTGTCGCTATATTACCACCGTCGTAGAGCTGCAATACAACCAAGTACGATGTCAACAACAAACAACTCACTGCTGTCTATGGAGAAACCTCTTCTCGCCAAGAGCCAGGGGAATCAGACAGAGGAGGAAGATCGCAAATTTCATGGTGATATTTTTTCTTTGTTCCTGAAAAAACAACACAAATCGTGCCGTGTTTTTTGTCACATTTTTAAGGACTGACACAGATCTAGATGATTTATGAAACGAAGCAATTACTTAAGTGTATATAGCAATGCATTCTCTGTGAACACACATCAAAGGTTAAATGTCAAAGACCAGAATCACTTCGGGAGTCTGGACAGGACAGTCCAGTGACACACAGTGTGATACATGTACTATGTGCCAGTGATCTTGGAATAAAGGACTAAATCCAGTCACTGATACTGTGAAAACGATCCAGTCCGTGACAGACGACAGACAACCATGTCGTCAAACCTGGCACCCGATCCATCTTGCCGCACTGTGTGGCTAGAACAGGGTTAAGTAATGAACGTCCACACATGTGCAAGTGTATTTTCTCAAAACGGTGATTCCTTAATACAGGGAATTCGGCCTATTATCCACATCAAAGATTAAATGTCAAAGACCAGAATAACTTCGAGCTTTCTGGGAATAAAGGAATACATCAAGTCACTGATACCGTGAACGATGACAGACAACTCAGTCAGTTGCGTGGAATAAATATCTAAATCCAGTCACTGATACCGTGAAAAGCGATCCAATCCGTGAACGATGACCGACAACCAAGACATCAAACCTGGCACCCGATCCATCTTGTCACCTTGTGTAGCAAATACAGGAGCCTCCACAGGTTAAGTCATGAACGTCCGTACATATACAGATATATTTTCTCGATATGGTGATTCGTTAATCCTGGAATTCGGACTATTATCCATACCCGTCCAAGTGCAAAGGTTTGCAGAATCTTTGTGAATGTATTAACTGTTTGGGCCTAAAGTAGATAAACTTCTCCCAATTCCTTTCGTTCAAGTAATGAATCTTAAGCATTCAAATGATTGAAATGGAAATCCTCTCAAGAAAAATATATCAACAACTTCTGGTTATTGAAAATTCAAATACATATTTACATGTTGAACCCACCTACCTTGCCAGTTCCAGGTGCGAGAAGGAAGAATACTGTCACGTAATGTCTTTATATGTACATGCCCAGGTTACAACACATGCCATTTCACATGCACTCCTTTAAATTAGAGATAAAAAATGAAGACAAACTAAACTGATATGAATACATGCTTAACCGGCAATTGCAGGTGTGTCGTTAACAAACTGGGAAATATTTGACGCAGGGAAATTTAGTTATCATATGACACACAGACATAATTCGCATAATTTTGCATATACTTCCTGAAACAGTTACTGATGTACTTGTATTCGATAATCTTTTAGGAAGACATCAAGGTAGAAACAAAGACGGTAAAACAAACAAACCGACATATAAATGTTATAAAAGGAACAAAACAATCCATAAACAAAAAGAAATTACCACTTTAGGTTGACTCCATTTCCGACTGAGATCTATAGTTTCATTATAATAAGTAATAGTTGATTGTGTATAACCTGATCCAAATAACCCAACATAATAAAATAAACAAAAGAAAAAATCCATAAACAAAAGCAAATCATCATTTTAAGATGACACCTTTTCCGACTGAGATTTATAGTTGTATTATACATCGTAATAACTGACCGTTTGTAACATAGCTGTAGATTTGACGTACCTATAATAATGTATCATGAATTATTCTGAGCAAATGTTTGTGTTTGGTGAAGGGCGATATTGTATGCGTGATATCCTAGAATGCAATGTAAACATTACAAAAATCATAAGATGATCATAAAATGGCCGCACTACTACATACATTTGAGGATATCGATCGACTTTGCTACTGACAGAACAGGATATGTATACCCTTTCGTTATATTTGGGACTACACGTTCTCTGTAAAGAACAGATTCTAGTAGTTGTTTAGGTCGAGTCCTGTCAGAGATAGGCATCTAATCGCCAGAACATTACGTCAGCAATCTGACCCACTCAGTCACCTACATTGATTAATAGAGAAGTCGATTGGTGCTAGTCTGGAATAAATTGCTACACATCTCCAATGTTATCATTGGATTCACACTCATACTCATAAGTAAGTCTTAAGCATGTTTGAAATTTACTTAGATCACGTCTGAAAAAAGATTATTTTAAGAATGAAACGTTTTGAAAATGAAACGAGGTTATTGCCTTGGTGTGTTTTACGTTTGTTCATGTCATTAAAATTGGAATTTCAGTGTGACCGCCAGGTGGCCATCTTTGATTATAAGATAAGCTTTTTAGAAACTAACAGAGTAAGAAGGCCAACACGTGGTAGGTAAGAAACTCACTTTGTGTTGTACTGTTTTTATTCCTAATATTTGATATTAATGATATGGAAACACACGAAATAATCTCTTTATCATGTAATGTCATTCTTAAAATTACTCTAAAAAAGAAGCAACTCGTACGTGAATTTATTTGAAGAGAATCGAGCATTCGCGTAAGAATTCTTAGCGGTAAACTAAGGTGAAGGTCGTTAATGACGGCGGCATATGGTGGTGACTAGTCGCTAATACCGTGCAAACATAACTCATGCTTAAAATAAGATTTTTCTGTCTTAAAAAGAACAATACAATCGGTTTTCTTAGCTGTGTTTCTATTTTCATTGCGGGTAATCGCCTCATCAATTACAGTTTCTGATACCTGACAGAATCGATTCGTCGTCTGTATTGTGATCGATAGATCGAAATCCTTGGCTGGTACCTTTCTTAGACGATTGCCTTTCAGTGGTGCCTCATAACCCGTACCTTCAATTTGAACGAGGTACTCCGTTTCATGTTTTCCAAAGTCAATTACTGCAGTAACTACTTCAGAATTTCTGTCATCAATTCTTACAGAATCACCAATTTTGAGAATGGGGGCAGCCGTGTTTGTTTACAAACAATGTAAACTCGCGACGACGTCATCAATAAAATGTTAACGTTGTAGGATTCGCATGGCGTGTATGGAGGTTTTTTTAAAGTAGTTCGTGGATCTTGCATAGTTATCAGATTTGGATACCAAGTTTATCAGATTGCTTTATTGCACCGATAACACCTTCCATTAGATGATAAAAGCCAGTATTTCCAAATTCGAACGATTTCTATTGGCACATGGCTATGGACTGTATTCTATCGACTATACGAGGGATTTCTCCGGCACCCTAGATAGAAAGAGTCTCGTGGAATACCTCCAAAATAAACTTTCGACTTTCGACACCACAGAGATCTTGCAACCGCCATGGACTGTGAAGGACCTACCATCCTAGACAATACGGGTAGTGTAGGCAACCACGTCTGTACTTGGGTTGGAACCAGGAATGGATATACAATGCGAACAAAAATCTACAACAAAGTCGTTTCCAATTTCAAAGCCGGAGAAGTACGATAACACATTGGTGGACATTTGGCCGACTATGCAGATTGTTCCAATGAACGCCTGTGGAAAACCTTTCTCCATCCAGATGTCACGGCTAGAGGTTGTACTCGCATAGAGCTCTCTTTGTACGCGCATAGGACCAACGCCGAAATGGCCAACGATTTGGTAGACGAAGCACTAGAGCTAAAACCTCGAGAGAAAACCTATTCGTCGTACAACCACCAGCAAAGCAGTGGCAGAATCTATCGAAATGTCTAGACAGTTGCATGGTGCTTGCGGACATACCCCAGGGGACTATCTTCGTGGGTTGGTATGCGCACACAGGCACAGGAAGAGTTTCCGGAATCCAAGTACAACCCACCAAAGCCAGTGTAGAAGATGATACTCGATGGGACCGCGCCATAGAATTGGGCTACAGCCGATTTTGGATTCCGGGCATGGCCTCTATTCCGAGTAGACATTTTGGCTGCTACACCTACATGAGTAGAAATAGGACCACTACGATGCTATACAAAAGCTCCCCATACGAGAACTATACTATCTCGAAGTCGTAGGCCGACGCATCTACATCCCCAAGGTCCAAATCCAGATACGTTGCTACCCCCGAACAAACTAGTCTCTTTCGAATGGCGCCAAAAAAAAGACCAAACACGCCTTTGGCATAGAAAAATCGAAATACGAGAAAGAAGTACCGGAAATCGTAGTAGGTCGCACTACACTATGCGGGTCGACGAGAGATCGTGAAAGACGATTTGAAGAGATTTTGCAGGCTGCCGTTGTTGATTCGTGAATCGTGGCATACTCCTATTTTTTATTAAACAAGATGTGTTTTCCTGTTTGTTTCTTTGTTTTTTGTTTGTTGTTTAACGCTGCACTCAGCAATATTCCAGCTATATGGCGACTGTCTGAAAATACTCGAATCTTGACCAGACTACCCAGTGATAAACAGCATGAGCATCGATCACTGGCATACGATGAAGCTGTAAATCTCGTGACTTGCTGTAAGTGATTGAAATGATATATTTCTGAGTGTGTGAACGTTCATGACTTAATCGCTTAGGGATTCAGGGTTGGAATTAATCACAGAAAACTATGGCTGTCCTGCCGTGTTCGGTGATTTGGATGACGGTCATTGTTGACGGACAGCGTGGGAAGAACCCTTTATCAGTCCGAAACCCGACCTACACACAGAATCACAACTCTGTCTTTGAACATTCATAACATAAAAAACATTTTATCCTTATTTTGTTTTCTTTCTCGCGTTTAATATTCTGATGCTGATTGTTGATATTTAGACCTGTACATGGTTTAGACAGAAAGATCTGGAAAGTACTGCAAGGTGCCGATCCCAGGGCCAACTGCCTTGGGGGATGTGGTTATTGCCTCTCATCGGACATGACATCTCAAGTTATCAGAAGATCAATATACCCTGCCTAGGCCTATTTTTCAAGTTGGATTACCGTTGACGAATGCTATCACCATTCTCTTTATTTCTATAAGCACTTCTCGTGCATTATATTACCTTTGAATTTGTACTTTCATTCTGATTTGTACTACCACCACAGTGATGGCACTGTGGTACACACCATTTGATCTGTAAACAAAGTAAAGTCTTGAATGTTAACTATTTTTGTTGTTGTTTGTTTGTTTGTTTCCCACCAAGTTCTTTTGCCTACTGATTCCTGGTTAACAGTTTAACCAACTTCAGCAGGTAACACAATTTATATCATGAGTTGCCAAATGCATGTCCTGCAACACGCTTCTGAACATTCTGGTGAGATGGTGTCCGTACAAGCAAATAAGATGATATTGGTTGCTGAAAGTTGACGTCTTGTTAGGTTTTGGGGATGTTAGGTCTAGGATGTTACATAAATTAAGGCATCAGTGTATGAAGCCATTTTCTGGTGCTTAAGGCGACATATTCCTGCAGTATTTTCAAAAAGCCAATCACATGAGTAGGAACGGACTGACCTGTAATGTCTTATTGACACAGAATACCTCAGATATGGTACAGCTGTGACATAAAAAGAACCATAACTTTTGATGCTCCACACAGTATCCTTCCAGATGAAATCTTAACTTTGTTTTATTTTTAGGGTTCTTTTTTCGTAAACGTTGTTCCATCACAAGATATAACTTCTCTAAGGGGGTCAGATATTTTACACTACTTCAACCACCTTTGGAGGCTCACCCACAAACCCTCACAGTTTACTTACTATTTACAGTATATACATGTATGTACATGTTAATCAAAATATATCAATCAATTCAATATCTTTTAAAAACCCAATCACTAAATGTTAACTGATATTACAAAGATCCTTCAAGGATGTAACCTTGGAAATATTTTAAGAGGGTACGAATACTACCTGCGCCTCCCCTGGTGCTCAATGCCATATCCATTTGCAATATGTTTCAAAACACGATAAACAGTGGACGAAGAGATGCCTGTTCTACTTGAAATCACTTTAGCTGATCTGATGTCCTTGTTATAATACTCTAAAATCAACTTCCACTTCTCTAAATCATCCATACTGAGGATCACTGAAAATGTCGTCTGCTAGCAAGTAAACAAAGGGGGATTACTCTTCACAAACTAATGAAAAAGGATTAACGGAGTTGTCTCTCTTGAATGAAACAAAGCACTTGATAGCTGGTCAAGGTTGTTTATACTAGAAATCCAATTAAACATATTCCTAAAATTCTCAATAATTTCTGGTCATACTATACTCGCATAGAGCTCTCTTTGTAAGCGCACAGGACCAACGCCGAAATGGCCAACGATTTGGTAGAGGAAGCACTAGAGCTATTCTCGAGAGAAAACCTATTCGTCGTACAACCACCAGCCAAGCAGTGGGAGAATCTATCGAAATGTCTAGACCGTTGCATGGTGCTTGTGGACATACCCCAGGGGACTATCTTCGTGGGTTGGTATGCGCACAGAGGCACAGGAAGAGTATCCGGAATCCAAGTACAACCCACCAAAGCCAATGTAGAAGATGATACTCGATGGGACCGCGCCATAGAATTGGGCTACAGCCGATTTTGGATTCCGGGCATGTCCTCTATTCCCAGTAGGCATTTTGGCTGCTACACCTACAGGAGTAGAAATAGGACCAATACGATGCTATACAAAAGCTCCCCATACGAGAACGATACTATCTCGAAGTCGTAGGCCGACGCAGCTACATCCCCAAGGTCCAAATCCAGATACGTTGCTGCCACCGAACAAACAAGTCGCTTTCGAATGGCGCCCCAAAAAGACCAAACACGCCTTTGGCATAGAAAAATCGAAATACGAGATGTGGCGACTGTCTGAAAATACTCGAATCTTGACCAGACTACCCAGTGATCAACAACATAAGCATCGTTCACTGGCATACGATGAAGCTCTAAATCTCGTGACTTGCTGCAAGTGATTGAAATGATATATTTCTGAGTGTGTGAACGTTCATGACTTAATCGCTTAGGGATTCAGGGTTAGAATTAATCACAGAAAACTATGGCTGTCCTGCCGTGTTCGGTGATTTGGATGATGGTCATTGTTGATGGACAGCGTGGGAAGAACCCTTTATCAGTCCGAAACCCGGCCTACAAACAGAGTCACAACTCTCTCATTGAACATTCATAACATAAAAAACATTTTATCCTTATTTTGTTTTCTTTCTCACGTTTAATATTCTGATGCTGATTGTTGATATTTAGACCTGTACATGGTTTAGACAGAAGGATCTGGAAAGTACTGCAAGGTGCCGATCCCAGGGCCAACTGTCTTAGGGGAGGTGGTTATTGCCTCTCATCGGACATGACATCTCAAGTTATCAGAAGATCATTATACCCTGCCTAGGCCTATTTTGCAAGTTGGATTACTGTTGACGAATGCTATCAGCATTCTCTTTATTTCTATAAGCACTTCTCGTGCATTATATTACCTTTGAATTTGTACTTTCATTCTGTTTTGTACTACCACCACAGTGATGGCACTGTGGTACACACCATTTGATCTGTAAACAAAGTAAAGTCTTGAATGCTAACTATTTTTGTTGTTGTTTGTTTGTTTGTTTCCCACCAAGTTCTTTTGCCTACTGATTCCTGGTTAACAGTTTAACCAACTTCAGCACGTAACACAATTTCTATCATGAGTTGCCAAATGCATGTCCTGCAACACGCTTCTGAACAATCTGGTGAAATAATGTCCGTACAAGCAAATAAGATGATATTGGTTCCTGAAAGTTGACGTCTTGTTAGGTTTTGGGGATGTTAGGTCTAGGATGTTACATAAATTAAGGCATCAGTGTATGCAGCCAATTTCTGGTGCTTAAGGCGACATATTCCTGCAGTATTTTCAAAAAGCCAATCACATGAGTAGGAACGGACTGACCTGTAATGTCTTATTGACACAGAATACCTCAGATATGGTACAGCTGTGACATAAAAAGAACCATAACCTTTGTTGCTCCCCACAGTATCCTTCCAGATGAAATCTTAACTTTATTTTATTTTTAGGGTTCTTTTTTCGTTAACGTTGTTCCATCACAAGATATAACTTCTCTAAGGGGGTCAGATATTTTACACTACTTCAACCACCTTTGGAGGCTCACCCACAAACCCTCACAGTTTACTTACTATTTACAGTATATACATGTATGTACATGTATATCAAAATGTATCAATCAATTCAATATCTTTTAAAAACCCAATCACTAAATGTGAACTGATATTACAAAGATCCTTCAAGGATCTAACCTTGAAATATTTTAAGAGGGTACGAAAGTCCTATTACATTCAAAGTATGTTCCATTCTCCGAATTTTCATCTTAGAATTCTTGTTATTCTAATGTATGGCTAATTTTTTCCAAAATCACCAACGCTGATGGTATGATGTAAATCCAGCTAGGATCCATGCAGGTGGCAAACGTACTGCAAGTCCCTATGGTCCCAAGTGTGGTGATCTGCCCTCAGTTGCTGGTGATCTATAGCCCCGCTTTTTTATTGCATTGTTCCATTTAATGATATCATTTTGTGACAACATGCTTGTTTTCAAGTAATATCTGTGAGACGCTAGTAGTGTTACTGTCCATCGACGACAACATTATCTTTACCTTCAAGATGTATTTATATGTGATATATAAATGATCATCGGGCACTATGTGGCTGAAATATTGCCTCTGTGACAAAAAATCTAAACCTTACTCACTCACTCACTCTATTTTCGTTGCATGTAGTTCTTGTTGTCAGCTCTGAATTAATGGAATAATAAACAACTCAACTCTCCGGGAAATGCCAACACACCAGATGATTTTTATTCCGGCGTAAAGATCAATTTATGTGGACGAGGTGGTGTCTAGGTCTTGGTGGGGGACCTTTTCCTTGAGTGTCTGGATTCTGGAAAGAGAAAGAAGTATAGCTCCTCCAAGCATGGAATATGCGTCCGTCCGAGCGGAGCCAGGATGTTGTAAAAAACGAGGCGCTCTATCTACCCAGTGTGTAAGGGAATGTCCACACTACCAAGTGGAAAGGGATGCACACACTATGCAGTGGAAACGGGTGCACGCACTACCCAGTGTAAAGGAATGCCTACACTACCCAGTGTAAAGGGATGCACACACTCCCCAGTGGGAAGGGAAGCACACACTACCCAGTACAAAGGGATGCACGCACTACGCAGTGGAAAAGGATGCATGCAATATCCAGTGGAAAGGAATGCGCACACTACGCAGTGGAAAGGGATCCAAGCTCTCTGTGTAATGTTCAACCACTGACACATGTATACGCTCTCTGTGTAATATACAATCACTGGCACATGTATACGCTCTCTGTGTAATATTCAACTACTGACACATGTATACGCTCTCTGTGTAATATTCAACTACTGACCCATGTATACACTCTCTGTGTAATATTCAATCACTGGCACATGTATACGGTCTCTGTGTAATGTTCAATCACTGGCACATGTACAAGCTCTCAGTGTCATATCAACAAGTGACACATGTAAACGCTCTCTGTGTAAAATTCAACAACTGGCACATATATACGCTCTCAGTGTAATTTTCAACCACTGACACATGTATATGCTCTCTCTGTATTGTTCAATCACTGGCACATGTACAAACTCTCAGTGTGATATCAACCACTGACACATGTATACGCACTCTGTGTAATATTTAATCACCGCACATGTATACGGTCTCTGTGTAATATTCAACCACTGACACATGTATACGCTCTCTGTGTAATGTTTAATCACTGGCACATGTATACGCTGTCTGTGTGATATTCAACCACTGACACATGTATACCCTCTCTGTGTAATATTCAATCACTGACACATGTATACGCTCTCTGTGTGATATTCAACCACTCACACATGTATACCCTCTCGGTCTAATATTCAATCACTGACACATGTATACGCTCTCTGTGTAAAGTTTAATCACTGGCACATGTAAACGCTCTCGGTCTAATATTCAACCACTGACACATGTATACGCTCTCTGTGTAATGTTTAATCACTGGCCCATGTGTGCGCTCTCTGTGTAATATTCAATCCCTGGCACATGTACACGCTCTCTGTGTAATATTCAACCGGCACATGTATAAGCTGTCTGTGTAATATTCAACCACTGACACATGCATACCCTGTCTGTGTAATATTCAACCACTGACACATGTATACGCTCTCTGTGTAAAGTTTAATCACTGGCGCATGTAAACGCTCTCTGTGTAATCTTCAACCACTGACACATGTAGACGCTGTCTGTGTAATATTCAACCACTGACACATGTATACTCTCTCTATGTAATATTCAATCACCGACACATGTATACGCTCTCTGTGTAATTTTCAACCACTGACACATGTATACCCTTTCTATGTAATATTCAATCACCGACACATCTATACGCTGTCTCTGTAATGTTTAATCACCGGCACATGTATACGCTCTCTGTGTAATATTCAATCACTGGCACATGTGTACGCTCTCTGTGTAATATTCAACCACTGACACATGTATACGCTCTCTGTGTGATATTCAACCACTGACACATGTATACCCTCTCTGTGTAATATTCAATCACTGACACATGTATACGCTCTCTGTGTAAAGTTTAATCACTGGCACATGTAAATGCTCTCTGTCTAATATTCAACCACTGACACATGTATACGCTCTCTGTGTAATGTTTAATCACTGGCCACTGTGTGCGCTCTCTGTGTAATATTGAATCACCGCACATGTACACGCTCTCTGTGTAATATTCAACCGGCACATGTATAAGCTGTCTGTGTAATGTTCAACCACTGACACATGTATACTCTCTCTATGTAATATTCAATCACCGACACATGTATACCCTCTCTGTGTAATAATCAACCACTGACACATGTATACGCTGTCTGTGTAATGTTTAATCACTGGCCCATGTGTGCGCTGTCTGTGTAATATTCAATCACTGCACATGTACACGCTCTGTGTGTAATGTTTAATCACTGGAACATGTGTACGCTCTCTGTGTAATATTGAATCACCGCACATGTACACGCTCTCTGTGTGATATTCAACCACTGCCACATGTATACCCTCTCTGTGTAATTTTCAACCACTGACACATGTATACCCTCTCTATGTGATATTCAACCACTGACACATGTTTACCCTCTCTGTTTAATATTCAATCACCGCACATGTATACGCTATCTGTGTAATGTTTAATCACTGACACATGTGTACGCTCTCTGTGTAATATTGAATCACCGCACATGTACACGCTCTCTGTGTAATATTCAACCGGCACATGTATAAGCTCTGTGTGTAATATTCAACCACTGACACATGTATACCCTGTCTGTGTAATATTCAACCACCGACACATGTATACGCTCTCTGTGTAAAGTTTAATCACTGGCACATGTAAACGCTCTCGGTCTAATATTCAACCACTGACACATGTATACGCTCTCTGTGTAAAGTTTAATCACTGGCACATGTGTACGCTCTCTGTGTAATATTCAATCACTGACACATGTATAAGCTCCTGTGTGATATTCAACCACTGACACATGTATACCCTCTCTGTGTAATATTCAATCACTGACACATGTATACGCTCTCTGTGTAAAGTTTAATCACTGGCACATGTAAACGCTCTCTGTCTAATATTCAACCACTGACACATGTATACGCTCTCTGTGTAATGTTTAATCACTGACCACTGTGTGCGCTCTCTGTGTAATATTGAATCACCGCACATGTACACGCTCTCTGTGTAATATTCAACCGGTACATGTATAAGCTGTCTGTGAAATGTTCAACCACTGACACATGTATACTCTCTCTATGTAATATTCAATCACCGACACATGTATACGCTCTCTGTGTAATACTCAACCACTGGCACATGTATACCCTCTCTGTGTAATATTCAACCACTGACACATGTATACGCTCTCTGTGTAATGTTTAATCACTGGCCCATGTGTGCGCTCTCTGTGTAATATTGAATCACTGCACATGTACACGCTCTGTGTGTAATGTTTAATCACTGGAACATGTGTACGCTCTCTGTGTAATATTGAATCACCGCACATGTACACGCTCTCTGTGTGATATTCAACCACTGACACATGTATACCCTCTCTGTGTAATATTCAACCACTGACACATGTATACCCTCTCTGTTTAATATTCAATCACCGACACATCTATACGCTGTCTGTGTAATGTTAATCACCGGCACATGTATACGCTCTCTGTGTAATATTCAATCACTGACACATGTGTACGCTCTCTGTATAATATTCAATCACTGGCACATGTGTACGCTCTCTGTGTAATATTCAATCACTGGCACATGTATACGCTCTCTGTGTGATATTCAACCACTGCCACATGTATACCCTCTCTGTGTAATATTCAATCACTGACACATGTATACGCTCTCTGTGTAAAGTTTAATCACTGGCACATGTAAACGCTCTCTGTGTGATATTCAACCACTGCCACATATAAACGCTCTCTGTGTGATATTCAATCACTGACACAAGTATACGCTCTCTGTGTAAAGTTTACTCACTGGCACATGTAAACGCTCTCTGTCTAATATTCAACCACTGACACATGTATACGCTCTCTGTGTAATGTTTAATCACTGGCCACATGTACATGTGTACGCTGCCTCTCTGTGTAATATTGAATCACCGCACATGTACACGCTCTCTCTGTGTAATATTCAACCGGTACATGTATAAGCTGTCTGTGTAATATTCAACCACTGACATGCATACCCTGTCTGTGTGATAATATTCAACCACTGACACATGTATACGCTCTCTGTGTAATGTTTAATCACTGGTCCATGTGTGTACACGCCTGCTCTCTGTGTAATATTCAATCACTGTGTAAAGTTTAATCACTGTGTACACGCTCTGCCTTCTGTGTGTAATGTTCAACCACATGTATACGGTCTCTGTGTAATGTTCAACCTGGCACCGAATATTCATGTATACCCACCCTCTCTCTCTGTGTAATATTCAACCACTGACACATGTATACGCTGGGTTCGTGTAATATTTAATCACTGGTCCATGTGTGCGCTGTCTGTGTAATATTCAATCACTGCACATGTACACGCTCTGTGTGTAATGTAATGTTTAATCACTGGCACATGTGTACGCTCTCTGTGTAATATTGAATCACCGCACACGCTCTCTGTGTGATATTCAACCACTGCCACGTGTATACCCTCTCTGTGTAATTTTCAACCACTGACACATGTATACCCTCTCTATGTGATATTCAACCACTCAATGTGTTACCCTCTGTTTAATATTCACATGTATACGCTCTCTGTGTGATGTTTAATCACTGACACATGTGTACGCTCTCTGTGTAATATTGAATCTCACGCCTCTGTGTAATATTCTGTATAAGCTAATATTCATGTGACACATGTATACGCTCTCTGTGTATCACTGGCACATGTAAACGGCTCTCGGTCTAATATTCAACCACTGACACATATATATTCCTCTCTGTGTAATGTTTAATCACTCTCTGTGTAATATTTAATCACTGGCACCGGTATGTATAAGCTCTCTGACATGTGTAATATTCAACCACTGACACTGTGTAATATTCAGCCCTCTCATACCCTCTGTGTAATATTCAATCACTGACACATGTATACGCTCTCTGTGTAAAGTCACTGGCTAATCGCTCTCTGTGTAATATTGAACCACTGGCATGTATGTAATGTTTAATCACCGCAACATGTATACGGTCTCTGTCGCACATCTGTCTAATATTCAGCACTGACACATGTATACGACTCTCTGTGTAATGTTCAATCCACTGGCACATGTATACGCTCTGTGTAATGTTGAATCACCCTTCTGTGTAATATTCACCACTGTACGCTCTCTGTGTAATATTTAATCTGTATAAGCTGTCTGTGTAATATTCAACCACTGACACATGCATACCCTGTCTGTGTAATATTCAACCACTGACACATGTATACGCTCTCTGTGTAAAGTTTCATCACTGGCACATGTAAACGCTCTCTGTGTAATCTTCATCCACTAACACATGTATACGCTGTCTTTGAAATGTTCAACCACTGACACATGTATACTCTCTCTATGTAATATTCAATCACAGACACATGTATACGCTCTCTGTGTAATATTCAACCACTGGCACATGTATACGCTCTCTGTGTAATATTCAACCACTGACACATGTATGCGCACTGTCTGTAAAGATCCACAAGCACTTGTTTACGCACCCTTTGCAGGCGAAGTCGCAACCTAACTCGTTGACGTCGTCCGTGAACTGTATCAGGCACTCGGCTTCACACTGCTGCTCACCGCCGGACATCGCGTTCATCAGCATTGAGTACACAGGCGTAATCGGGACTGAAACGAAGTGAGCGGACGGATACGTTTTTGAGTGGGCTTGTCTGAACGTGCAGATGGAAAACATCATGTTTTTGGGACCACGAGACTTCCCCTGTTGTAAATGCTGTGTGTGCTTCATATACTAGGCGTCATTAATAAAGGGTCAAATGATATATAGCACATGTAAAGAAAAGTTTCTCAGAAATAATAGAACAAAGAGTGTCATCATAATATTTAATGTGTTGACAAACGTGACACATCGTGACATACACGCAAAACGTTCAAACAGCACTAGCAAACATCAGACCAACACACCAAAATGGAAATGACAAACATGAAGCACTCGGTTAGTCAATATCTTGTGTCCCCTCATCGCGCCTCCAAGACACAGGTGTACCTTGTTCTCGTGCTCCTTATCAGGTTCATAAAGAAAGCTTGCGGAATCGCATTCCATTCCACTACTGGAGCTGTGCGCAGTCCTGGGAGATCCACTGGTGCTGGGTGACGTGTGTACGCACGTCGATCGAGTTCATCCTAGGCATGTTCAATTGGGTTGAGGTCTGGCGAGCATGCTGGTCACTCAATCCGCTCTACACCTTGCTGCCTAATGAATTCCGTGACAATCCCGGTCCTATGAGGCCTAGCGTGGTCATCTTACAGTGAAGAGGGTCGACCATAAAGCAATGCATACCTTGCAGGAATAGTACTGCTATAGGAGCCAGAATCTCATCCCGATAATGCTGTCCGTTAAGAATACCGTCGACCACATGCAGTGGAGTACGTCCAGTAGGAGTTATCCCTGCCCAAACCATGACTGGACCCCGTCAAATCGGTTATGCGTGGCAACAGTTGTGTCTGTGACTCGCTCTCCATTGCGACGATAAATCCTGTGCCGACCATCATGGAAGCACAAATTGAATCTGCTTTCATCTGTGAAGAGTTAGTGAGTATGGTTTTACGACGTTTTTTGCAATATTCCAGCAATATCACGGCGGGGGACACCACAAATGGGCTTCACACATTGTGCCCATGTGGGGAATGGGACCCGGACCTTCGGCGTGACGAGCGAACGCTTTAACCACTAGGCTACCCCACCTCCCTAATCTGCGAAGAGCACACGAGACCACTGACGTTGATTCCAGCGGCCACGATGTCAACTCCATCTCAAACGCGCCTGCCTGTGACGTGGTGTTAGTGGTGGACGAACTGCAGGTCGCCTACAGCGGAGATCAGCTGCCCTTAAACATCGACGAATGGTGCTCCTGGATATCCTTACATTGTTAACATTGAAGTGGTCTGCCTGAAGATCTGCTGCATTAAGGAATCTGTTACGTAGCACAGTGTTTATCATGTACCTATCATCTCGGACTGTTGTGACTGTGGGGCGACATGGTCGACGTATATTCCACGAACCAATTTGGCTTGAAATTTCTACCACAGTCAACCAACAGTACTCTTACTCACATTCAAGCGGACAGCAACCTGCCGCTGAGTTTGACCAGATTCCAAAAGACCTATAGCCTGACCCCTTTCAGCAAGTGTCAAAACACGTCTCATTTTAAGCTGCAATTTCAAACAGGTACCTGAACAGTAAACGCCAGTGGAAAAGCATCAATGCATGTGCAATGTCCTCCACTTTCCATGGATAGAGCGACTTGCACGTGCAAATCATTGGCATTAAGTGGTATGTGGATTTCCATATTGACAGCTTGAATAAAACATGTGCCATTTGTAACATAATGTATCGGATGTTAAAGAACGTAATAATGACATTTCAACGGCCTGATGTGTTTTTCCATACTGTTAAGAAAATTTGTAAAACATTCAGGTGTATATATTTAAAACAAAAACGAACATTTTTTTACTTTTAAGAAATAGTGAGAAGAATTATACGAGACACGTCAATTCTTGTTAGATATGACGTATGTTAAAGCACGTGGCATTTATATAGTTACGTATCTATTTTCAGAAGTTAATGGCAATGTGTGGAAAATGAAAGCAAATGTTATAATGTTATAAAATGCTAACTGACAACACGTATATGTGCGGGTAAAAATAGACACTGTCGGGGCACAAATTGTGCTCCTCTGCTTGAAGACCTGTTTCAATATGCATACGAGGTAATTTGGCAAAACATTGAACTAAATGTTCAGGTGTATTGACGATGTGCTATCGTCCAGTAATCATCAAATAGTCAATTACCTTCCACCAATTCACCCACCTGGGGGGTACTTAATGATGTCCAAGAAAAGCCTCTTCTCGCCAAGAGCCAGGGGGAGCAGACAGAGGAGGAAGATCGCAAATTTCATAGTGATATTTGTCCTTCTTTCTGTAAGAGTAACACACATCTTGCTGGAGCTTTCATATTTTTTAAGGACTTGACAGATGTGAAGTTGATAAACTGAGTGAATGTGACAATGTTTCCTTTATGAACACATGTTACTGCCATGTCCAGCGTCTCATCAAAGGTTAAATGTCAAGGACCAGAATCACTTCGAGCTTTCCTCAAGCTGCTAGAGTCTGAACGTGAGTCTGGACAGGACAATCCGGTGACACACATTGTGATACATGTACTATGTGCCAGTGTTCTACCACTATTGGGAATAAAGGAATACATCAAATCACTGATACCGTGAAAGATGACAGACAACCAAGTCAGTTACTCGGAATAAAGGACAACAACCAGTCACTGATACCGTGAAAAACGATCCAACCCGTGAACGATGACCGACAATCAAGTCATCAACCTGGCACTCGATCCATCTTGTGTACCAAGTACAGGGAGCCTCCACGGGTTAAGTTATGAAGGTCCACACATAGCTATACTTTCTCGAAAGCAGTGATTCATTCACCCAGGAAGTCGGACTGTCCAAGACCTTTCAAGAGAATGCCGGTTTGCAGAATCTTTGTGAATGTATTTACTGGGCTCAAGCAGATAACTTCTCCCAACTCATTTCGTTTACCCGATCCATTTAGTTGTTCGTTGCAGCAAGTATAGGTTGCAGGGTCTAACCCAGAGTCGCCATGGGTTAAGGTATGAGCGTACACACATATACAAATTGAAGACGGCGAATTCGGACTATTTAGGACCTCTCAAGTGCACTACGGTTTGAAAACATTTCTTGATCATTTACTGTTTGGGATTCAAGTAGATAAACTTCTCCCAATTTATTTCGTTGAAGTATTCAATCTTCTGCATTCAAATGATTTACAAGTAATTCCTCTTGGAAAAATATGTCCCCCCAACTTATGTGTTTTGAACATTCAAATACATATTGGACACTACATGTGACACCCTGTTTAACCAACCTACCTTGCCGTTCAATGTGCGAGGAGAAAGAATACTGTCACGAAATACCTTTATATGTGCATGCCCACGTTGAACACATGGCAATTCACATGCACTCGTTTAATTAAGAATTAAAAAATGAAGACAAACTAAACTGATATGAAAACATGCGTTACTGGCAATTGTAGGTGTGCCGTTAACAAACTGGGAAATATTTGACCCAGGCAAATTTAGTTAGCACATGACACCAAGGCATAATTCGCATTGATGCATATATTTTTAAAGCATATATTGATGTTCATTGATTCAAAGATCTGAATGCTCTTGAAGATATCAAGGGGAGAACGTTGAGTTCGGATATCAGCAAGACGGTGAAACGAAATAAACCGACATAAAAATATACCGAAGAACACAACAATCCACTAACAAAAAGAACTTTTATTTGACTCCTTCCCGACTGAGATTTATAGTTGTATACCTGACCGTGTGTAATAAAGCTATATATAGATGAGATTTACTAATATAATATAGATACTACCCATCGCGGGTTTAGACTCTAGTGTAAATGTAGCCACTTACTTCAGTCAACTGTTCTAAACTAGACTTTGCAAAATATTCCATACTGCTTAAAGGTACAGTTTACACATGAACTGATGTATTGTAAAACAAATTCGTAACGTTGAACAGATTATCGTCATGAGTTGATGAAAAAGATGAAACTCAGGTAATATTGATGAATTCTTAACAAAACTTTACACCAAAACGCAGCTGTTCACATGCATGATATACTGAGTCAAAAAAAGAAACTTCACATTCTTTCTTCAGGGCACTATAAAAGAACAAGAGATGGTAAGATGGTTAAATTGTTATTATTTCATTGCTGAGATCTGTGTGATGTACTCGATACACTGACAGTGCCATAATCAGTTCCATTAGGCTACACCGCCGTTCCAAAACTTGGGTATACAGAATGTCAAGTCACAAGAATAAAAATGCGAAATTTCTCAGTTGAATATCGTGTATGGCCGCCCCGCGCATTCACCGCTGCCAAACACCGTCTCCTCATCGACTGCCTGATGCTTGTGAACACGTGGTTGGGGATTCTGCGCCATTGCTCTTACAAGGCAGCGCCAAGTTCCTGCAAATTCTGAGGTTGGTTCCTAAGACCACGAAGCCTTCTCCCAAGTGAATCCCAAACGTGCTCTATTGGATTAAGGTCAGGGGACCTCGATGGCCAGTCCATGACGTTGATTCCAGCGTTTTTAAAGGAAATTTCGTGTCAACATCGCGGTATGCGGCCGAGCATTATCATGCTGGAACTGTAGACCTGGGCCATGAGCCGCCATGAAAGGAACGAGTTCAGGGGTGAGCACCTGGTCGCGGTAAGCAGCAGCTGTGAGGTTTCCACGGATGACCAGAAGTCGGGAACGGTTGTTCCCACAGAAAACACCCCACACCATGCAACCTCCGCCCCCGAATCTGTCGACTTCCTGTACACAACATTGGGCATACCGTTCACGACGTCGTCTCCAGACTCTATGCCTGCCGTCCGCGAATCTGAGGGTAAACCTGGATTCATCGCTAAAGACGACTCGATTCCAGTCTCTCTGGGTCCATCGGAGGTGACGTTGGGCCCACAGCAGACGTTGACGTTGATGAAACGGCGTCAATATTGGCCCACGATATGGACGTCGAGAATGGAGATTGGCAGCCCGCAACCGATTTCGAATGGTCTGTGAGGACAGTCGACCTCTAAACATCTCAGCCCTGGTTCGTGAAGCCGGCAGAAATCTGTCACGTAGGTGACGTAGGACGATTTGACGGTCTTCTGCTCGTGACGTCACACGTGGACGACCCGACCTTGGGCGATCAGAAGTCGTGCCAGTTTGTTGTAGACGACCTCGCAAGTCATACACAGTACGACGGCTGCATCCCATTGCTCTTGCGACGTCAATAACTGATCTTCCCGCTTACAACATGCCAACGGCACGTTCACGTTGCACATTTGACAATCGTGGCATTTCAAGTACAGTTAGAACTGTGGTTTAAAATTCTTGAGGCCAATGCAAACACGTGCATATGAAGAAAACGTCCATGCGAAGATCACGTGATCGACTGCACGTGCAAAACCTGATTTGGCACTAACGTCATTTGCACGACGAATGGATGGGTTTGAGTGGGTTTTGCTAACGTTTTTCTAGAGTCGAAAGATAGGGATCCCATTTCGGAAACATAGATGTTTCATCATAGAAAAATTATTCATTATTTTTCAAATTACATTTTGTGAAGTTTCTTTTTTGACTCAGTATATTTGCACATGCGTGCAATTCATCTGCATAAGGTTTGCAGTTGGTTGCCCAAAGTATATATATATATATACACACATACATACATGCATACATACACACACACACACACATGCATACTTGCACGCACGCACACACACATACACACATACACAGATACATACATACATACATACATACATGCATGCATGCATGCATGCATACATACATACATGCATGCATACATACATAACATGTAGTGAGTGCTTTAAGTGAGTCTAAATTTGTGACAGGTAGTATACATCAAATCATAAGGAACAAAAATATACAGAAACAAAAACAAATCCCCACTTTATGACTTTTTCATGTTTATGATGACTCCTTTTCAGACTTGTGGGTGTTTTAGGTTAAACTTTCATGATACTGATCGTGTATGACCTGATCGAAATAAACTAACATAATAATTTGATATAGGAACAAACATTCCATAGACAATAAGAAACCACCGCTTTAAGATGACTCCTCTTCATACTGAGATTTATAGTTATACTTCGTAATACCTGATCGTGCATAACATAGCTGTAGATCGGATATACCTGTACCTATAATAATGTATCATGAATTGTTCGGAACAAATGTTTGGGCGTGGTGAATATTTTATGCGTCATTTCCTAGATGCAATGAAAACATGACTAAAATCATAAGATGATTATAAAATGGCCTACAACATACATTTGAGGAATTCGATCGACTTTGCCACTGGTACAACAGGACATATATATGTGTTTCCTGGGTTACTCCGCCCTCAGCAATACTTAAGCTATATGACGATAGTGTGAGCCTGTTTGTCACTCCGCCCTCAGCAATACTTCCGCTTTATGACGGTGGTGTGAACCTGTTTGTCACTCCGCCCTCAGCAATAATTCAGCTATATGACGATAGTGTGAGCCTGGTTGTCACTCCGCCCTCAGCAATACTTCCGCTATATGACGGTGGTGTGAACCTGTTTGGCACTCCGCCCTCAGCAATAATTCAGCTATATGACGATGGTGTGAGCCTGTTTGTGACACCGCCCTCAGCAATACTTCCGCTATATGACGGTGGTGTGTGCCTGTTTGTCACTCCGCCCTTAGCAATACTTCAGTAATATGACGGTGGTGTGAGCCTGTTTGTCACTCCGCCCTCAGCAATACTTCAACTATATGACGGTGGTGTGAGCCTGTTTGTCACTCCGCCCTCAGCAATACTTCAGCTATATGACGGTGGTGAGAGCCTGTTTGTCACTCAGCCCTCAGCAATACTTCAGCTATATGACGGTGGTGTGAACCTGTTTGCCACTCCGCCGTCAGCAATAATTCAGCTATATGACGATGGTGTGAGCCTGTTTGTCCCACCGCCCTCAGCAATACTTCCGCTATACGACGGTGGTGTGTGCCTGTTTGTCACTCCGCCCTTAGCTATACTTCAGTAATATGACGGTGGTGTGAGCCTGTTTTTCACTCCGCCCTCAGCAATACTTCAGCTATATGACGGTGGTGAGAGCCTGTTTGTCACTCCGCCCTCAACAATACTTTAGCTATATGACGGTAGTGTGTGCCTGTTTGTCACTCCGCCCTCAGCAATAATTCAGCTATATGACGATAGTGTGAGCCTGTTTGTCACTCCGCCCTTAGCAATACTTCAGTAATATGAAGGTGGTGTGAGCCTGTTTGTCACTCCGCCCTGAGATATACTTCAGCTATATGACGGTGGTGTGAGCCTGTTTGTTACTCCACCCTCAGCAATACTTCAGCTATATGACGGTGGTGAGAGCCTGTTTGTCACTCCGCCCTGAGCTATACATCAGCTATATGACGGTGGTGTGAGCCTGTTTGTTACTCCGCCCTCAGCAATACTTCAACTATATGACGGTGGTGTGAGCCTGTTTGTCACTCCGCCCTCAGCAATACTTCAGCTATATGACGGTGGTGAGAGCCTGTTTGTCACTCAGCCCTCAGCAATACTTCAGCTATATGACGGTGGTGTGAGCCTGCTTGTCACTCCGCCCTCAGCAATACTTCAGCTATATTACGGTGGTGTGTGCCTGTTTGTCACTCCGCCCTCAGCAATACTTCAGCTATATGACGGTGGTGTGAGCCTGTTTGTTACTCTACCCTCAGCAATACTTCAGCTTTATGACGGTGGTGAGAGCCTGCTTGTCACTGCGCCGTCAGCAATACTTCAGCTATATGACGGTGGTGTGTGCCTGTTTGTCACTCCGCCCTCAGCAATACTTCAGCTATATGACGGTGGTGTGAACCTGTTTGTCACTCCGCCCTCAGCAATAATTCCCCTATATGACGATGGTGTGAGCCTGTTTGTCCCACCGCCCTCAGCAATACTTCCGCTATACGACGGTGGTGTGTGCCTGTTTGTCACTCCGCCCTTAGCTATACTTCAGTAATATGACGGTGGTGTGAGCCTGTTTGTCACTCCGCCTTCAGCAATACTTCAGCTATATGACTGTGGTGTGAGCCTGTTTTTCACTCCGCCCTCAGCAATACTTCAGCTATATGACGGTGGTGAGAGCCTGTTTGTCACTCCGCCCTGAGCTATACTTCCGCTATATGACGGTAGTGTCAGCCTGTTTGTCACTCCGCCCTCAGCAATACTTCAGCTATATGACGGTGGTGTGAGCCTGTTTGGCACTCCGCCCTCAGCAATACTTCAGCTATATGACGGTGGTGAGAGCCTGTTTGTCACTCAGCCCTCAGCAATACTTCAGCTATATGACGGTGGTGTGAGCCTGCTTGTCACTCCGCCCTCAGCAATACTTCAGCTATATGACGGTGGTGTGAGCCTGTTTGGCACTCCGCCCTCAGCAATACTTCAGCTATATGACGGTGGTGTGAGCCTGTTTGTCACTCCACCCCCAGCTATACTTCAGCTATATGACGGTGATGTCAGCCTGTTTGTCACTCCGCCCCAAGCAATACTTCAGCTATATGTCGGTGGTGTGAACCTGTTTCTCACTCCGCCCTCAGCAATACTTCGGCTATATGACGGTGGTATGAGCCTGTTTGTCACTCCGCCCTCAGCAATACTTCAGTTATATGACGGTGGTGTGAGCCTGTTTGTCACTCCGCCCTCAGCAATACTTTCGCTATATGACGGTGGTGTGTGCCTGTTTGTCACTCCGCCCTCAGCAATACTTCAGCTATATGACGGTGGTGTGGGCTTGTTTGTCACTCCGCCCTCAGCAATACTTCAGCTATATGACGGTGGTGAGAGCCTGTTGGTCACTCCGCCTTCAGCAATACTTCAGCTATATGACGGTGGTGTGAGCCTGTTTGTCACTCCGCCCTCAGCAATACTTCAGCTATATGACGGTGGTGAGAGCCTGTTTGTCACTCAGACCTCAGCAATACTTCAGCTATATGACGGTGGTGTCAGCCTGTTTGTCACTCCGCCCTCAGCAATACTTCAGCTATATTACGGTGGTGTGAGCCTGTTTGTCACTCCGCCTTCAGAAATACTTCAGCTATATGACGGTGGTGTGTGCCTGTTTGTCACTCCGCCTTCAGCAATGCTTCAGCTATATGACGGTGAATGTAGGTCAGACGATGACAGACAGACGACGACGGTAGGCAGGTGACGACGACGACGGTAGGCAGGTGACGGCAGAGAGATGTACACAACTCCAGTGATGTGATTAGTCCACGTGTAATTCCGTGTGTGTGTCAAAAAACAACACCAGCCTTGATATATACTGACACAGATTCTTGAACATTCTTTATCCAATGAGAACATTCGCGAAACATGTTGAACAGACGACCGGGAGTCAAAACAAAAACAAAAGCCAAAGGCGGCAACTCTGGAGCGCTATCATAAAGGCGTACCGCTAACAAATACTATTGCCATTGACCATACATGATGCGAAATGTGAACCACAACCCACACTCAAAACTTTAAACATTGTGACCCATAATAACTATCACTTAATCAATGATAGTACAAATTACAAAAAACACACTCTCGTAACAGTTTCCTAACAGCACAATACCCCTATGTTCAATCACTCGCGGCAATGGGCTGTGGAGGTTGACAGTCAACTGGGTATCCTTCTGTTCTTCGTGCGTAAGATGAGCGCCGCTCTTTATTGGGTAGAGTATGATACTCCTTCAAAGGGTACAGCTTGCACCCACTTTCACTGGGTAGAACATGCACCCCCTTTCACTGGGTAGAACATGCACCCCCTTTCACAGAGTAGATCGTGCATGCCCTTTCAACGAGTAAAGTGTGTACTGGATAGAGTGCATTCCCTTTCACTGGGTAGTGTGAGTATCCTTTTCACTGGGTAGAGTGTGCACCCCCTTTCACTGGGTAGAGAGTGCACCCCCTTTCACTGGGTAGTGTGTGCATCCTTTTCACTGGGTAGAGCGTGTACTCCCTTTCGCTGGGTAGTGTGTGCATCCCCTTTCACTGGGTAGAGCGTGTACTCCCTTTCACTGGGTAGAGTGTGCATCCCCTTTCACTGGGTAGAGTGTGCACCCCCTTTCACTGGGTATAGTGTGCATCCCCTTTCACTGGGTAGAGTGTGCACCCCTTTCACTGGGTAGAGAGTGCACCCCCTTTCACTGGGTAGTGTGTGCATCCTTTTCACTGGGTAGAGCGTGTACTCCCTTTCACTGGGTATAGTGTGCATCCCCTTTCACTGGGTAGAGCGTGTACTCCCTTTCACTGGGTAGTGTGTGCATCCTTTTCACTGGGTAGAGCGTGTACTCCCTTTCACTGGGTAGAGTGTGCACCCCCTTTCACTGGGTAGAGTGCGCAACCCCTTTCACTGGGTAGAGTGTGTACCCCTCTCTCTCAGGGTAAAGCGTCCACCTCCATCCACTGGGTAGAGCGTGCTCCCCCTTTCACTGGGTAGCGAGTGCACCCCCTTTCACTGGGTAGTGTGTGCATCCTTTTCACTGGGTAGAGCGTGTACTCCCTTTCACTGGGTAGAGTGTGCATCCCCTTTCACTGGGTAGAGCGTGCAACCCCTTTCACTGGGTAGAGTGCGCAACCCCTTTCACTGGGTAGAGTGTGTACCCCTCTCTCTCAGGGTAGAGTGTCCACCCCCATTCACTGGGTAGAGTGTGCTCCCCCATTCACTGGGTAGAGCGTGCAACCCCTTTCACTGGGTAGAGCGTGCAACCCCTGTCACTGGGTAGAGTGTGCACGCCCTTTCACTGGGTAGAGCGTGCACCCCTTTACGCTGGGTAGAGCGTGCACCCCTTTACGCTGGGCAGAGTGTGCATCCCCTTTCACTTGGTAGAGCGTGCACCCACTTTCACTGGGTAGAGTGTGCACCCCCTTTCAATGGGTAGAGCGTGCACTCCCTTTACGCTGGGTAGAACGTGCACCCCCTTTTTACTGGGTAGTGTGTACATCCCTTTCACTGGGTAACGTGTGCATCCTTATCACTGGGTAGAGTGCACGTGTGTTTCCCCTCTCTCTGGATAGAGTGTGCACCCCATTTCACTGGGTAGTGTGTGCACCCCCTTTTAATGGGTAGAGCGTGTAACCCCTCTCTCTGGGTAGAGTGTGCACCCCCTTTTAATGGGTAGAGCGTGTAACCCCTCTCTCTGGGTAGAACGTGCACCCTATTTAACTGGGTAGTGTGCGCCCCCTCTCACCGGTACATCTCCATCCTTCACCGGTTATAAAGCACCACCTCCCCCTCCTCCTTCGCTTGCTGTAACGTGAACAACTTTCACTGGGAAGAGAGTGCGCTTCTTCTCACTTTGTAAGTCCACCTACAGCCCGCCTACATGTTATGACCATCCAAAAGCTATATTTCTTCTTTCTTTTTTCTAGAATCTAGAGTCTTGTCAGGCAGTTGTCTGCAGCTGCCTAAGTTTTTTAAAACAAAATACCTACGTAGTTATACTCATCGCTAGTTTAACTAGCACATAGTCGTAGAAACATGTTTGTGTTATTGTGATATGTCCACCTCTTCGAACACAACAACGTATGCCTTATCTATGCATATTGTAAGTTACCATTCATAAGATTCATAAGAACGTTTTCAAAAATATCCAGCTGATTGTGAAGTCCAGTCCTGGTTTCTTATCCGGGTATAAAGTCACCAGAAAACAACAGCATAGAGAACTCGTGCACTAAACAACTGGTTGTTTCCCATTGTCAATTTCATATGTTAATTCATTAATTGCAAAAAATGATAATAACATTTGACTCAATAAAGAACCTTCTTTCAACCCAAAAGGAGAAAGTGCTCCAACGTTTTAATTTTTCAAACAAAGCCATCATTTCTGAGGATTAATCCAAACAAGTGGGGCGCGGTGGGCGATCTAAGGCGCCAGGCTAGTGATCCAGTGAGGTTGAGGTGTCAGGATCGAGCCCACCTGTGACTTTGTGTAAAAACCTTGGAGTCAACTTTGTGTGCAGACTCTTTCAGTGTTGTCACAACCCCTAGTGTATAGTACACAACCGTTTGCACTTAAAAGAACCCACGAATCCGTTGGTATATGAGCAGATGGTGGCCACATGAATACGTGCAAACACCTAGTTGCGGGTACAGCAACGTGCAGTAAACTTGGACAAAGTACTGTGACTATGTGTCCCAGTCCACCCAACTGTGAATGGGTACCTCGTTAGGATGAGAAAGCCACAATAACTCGGTGCGCCTTGTGGCTGCAAGAGTTGCATACTCCCCAGGGAGTTGAGATTGATAACACGATGTGCCGTTGAGATTGACATCCAATGATCGAAGGAAAAAATACCAGCTCCTTGAGCAAGCACTAGTTGTCTGGATATGTGCGCTGTATAAATATCGTGTGATAAAAAAAAGAAAATTAGTTACGTGTGATTTCTTTTTATGTCGTAATAATGTTTCCTTCATTCTAGCAAATAATTAAAAATATGGTCAGTTTTAGAATAATGCTTCCGAAAACCAGCTTGTATTTTTCTCTACTTTGTATGCTCATCATGGATCAAATGTTAGGAAAATGACCACTGGAATATTTTTTCTTAAATATATATATATTATGAACTCAGTGGAATATTTTCAGCATTTCATGGACTTGTCTCTGTATACTTATTGCCTACAGAGAAATACTGTCCAACTGACGAAGTGCTTGCATATAGTATATTGTAAACCGCACTATAAAAGGCACTTTTATTGCAATACACAAACCGCAGTCAGATATCTATTTCTGTTCTCTGCTTAAAATGCAGATAGAAACGAAAACAACCCCTTCCATTTCCGTAAGAATTTTCTGCTAAAAGCATCCTCGATTGTACAATTCTGGGTATATTATAAGTATGTGTTTGTTTAACGACGTTTTCAGCAGCATTACAGCTGTACAACGTGGTCAACAATCTAGTGTGGACCAGACAATCAAGTGATTGTAACTATGAGATATGATGACTGAGCATGTGTTTATGAATTACTATCAATTAGTGGTGATAGTGGTAGTTGTTGTGCGTTTACTATTTGGGTACGGGTATGTTGGTGGCAAACCCAGACACACAATACAGTCAAATAGGGGTTCGAACTCGGGTACTGATCAGCACCTTACACATCTAGGCTACGCGTAGCCCCGCAAATATAGGATGAATTTATATGTCTCCCTTGTCCTTCTACTCCAACATGGGGCGTTGGGGTAGCTTCACAGTTAAAGCGTCCGCTCGTCATGCAGAAGACCCGGGTTCGATTCCCCATATGGGTGCAATGTGTGAAGCCCATTTCTGGTGTCCCTCGCCGTGATACTGTTGGAATGTTTCTAAATACGGATTAAAACACTATTCACTGTACTGCAATACAATTTAACCAGTCGCACATGTTTAATCTCCATCTGACAAATCCTGGCACAGAGCAATCCTTAAATATCTCTCAATCTCATCTAAATACAAAATAACACTATTTTCCATCTGGTATTGCTTAGCACTGCAGTGGTCACACAACAATAATATTGCATAATTAGTGTGGTATCTATCACGTTGTCCACTCCCAGACATATCAGACAATACGTATTGCATGCTGTATATTATAACACGGTAACGATCTCTCAGCTGCACCTGCCGAAACAATCAGCCCTGGAGCAACACCTGTTTTAATTCCATATCATTCCACATCTTTCCTCACTAATTAAAAGAATCAGGTGTATAAATATGATGAGACAAACCCACAGCTACTGTCGCTTGTCCATCTCGTGTCAATTGCTTGTCGATAGCTTGTCAATAGCTGCCAGTCATGAAGGGTTTCGCGGTCATTTTAGCTGTCATCGCTGTCTTGATGTGTAGTGGGTAACATTCGAATGCCTTCCTTTTTGAAAGATTTTTTGTGGAAATGTAGCTTCACCTACGTGGAACGGTTTGGGAACCTTTGGCTGGGGCCGGGTGCGATTCCTACTAAGCTCGTGGTGGTGCCCCCGCAGTGATGTTGATTAAATATTGCTAAAAGTCACGTAAAACGCAACTCCAAATTTCGTCACTTCATGTGATATCGTATACAATGCATCTGTTGACAAATAAGTCTGCTAACTTTTCTCTGAATGTAAACTATATTACGCTTGTATTGAGTAAAATTATACAGCCTACTTTATGTGCTCCCCTCTCTGCGTCCCGTGCCTGCGTGCGCATACGCGTGTTTTGTTCAGATTACATGATTACAATATAAATATTATCTAATTAAAATATAATTTAGGTAACTGTGTGGGCGTGTGCGCGCATATGTGTAATGATCGGTTTATTTATTGGGTCGTTTCTGTTTTACTTGATTTCAATCGTTCATTCGCTCGCCGAAATATCCATTTATCAAGACATTCCTTCTACAGGTCACGTGACCGAGGCCCAGGATTCCCCGTGTCGATCCCTCCGTTGCTTGGTCCACTGCCCCATGGGTTACAAGCGTGACGCCAACAACTGCATGACGTGTGATTGCCTTTCAGAGCAGGAGCTCAAAGGTAAGCATATTCTGACATTACGCATACTACGTTTCGGTTGCAACGAAATTAATATTGCTCATAATGATGGATCTTAACAGATTTGGGGTTTTCGTGCAAATATTCGATTCCACCCTTTAAAAGATCTACTCCGTTCCGCAGTTACAGTTAGTTGTTTTTTTATATATTTTTATTTTTGATTCTCCATACATCCAGGTCATACAGTTCATTACATAACAAGTTGGTATAAACACGATTCGCAAATATATACAAAGTCGATTTACAGGCAAATGTGCATTCAGGTGGAAATGAATAGGTACTGGAAAATATAATTACAGTTTTTGATTCAACTTGACATGACAAAACTATTTTTTTATAGTATCTATATTTTGTTCATTATATTCATTTGGTACTATTGCGAGATTAGCATGGACCTGACAAATTCGACCAACATATTTCCACTTGGCATGGCCTAATCCGTCCTGTATTTTAACTGATGCAATTATTTTGTGCCACAGCCGCAGAAAACAAACAATTCAAAACCTCACATCGGTTGTCTTGTATTCTCATGAGTGGTGATGAAGAATATATACCGTGATGTCACGACTGGTTACACACAAGACGTCAAGTAAATATTACGTAATATCAACACCAGGAACACCAGGAAACAAGTGATATCGAATTGGTATCAAGATCGATCTTACCGACATTACGATGACAACCGACACTCTTATTTAGGGCGGTGGTGTAGCCTAGTGGTTAAAGCGTTGGCTCGTCACGCCGAAGACCCGGGTTCGATTCCCCACATGGGTACAATGTGTAAAGCCCATTTCTGGTGTCCTCCGCCTTGATATTGCTGGAATATTGCTAAAAGTGGCGTAAAACCATACTCACTCAGGCTGGTGTCTACGTTAAACTGCAACATGAGGTTGCAAGTGATTAGCAATATAGCACCAGCCTTAGTACTGACTTGAATAAGCAGCAATACGAACACACGCATTCACATACGCACATACGCACGCACGCACACACTGCATTATAATGCACAGTGTTGGTGAGATTTCTATACGCATTTAGAGTTCGAAAGAACATGAAAGATCCATGTCATGGATAACAACATGTTTGTGGTTGGAAATGCGATAGTGAGTGAGTGAGTTTAGTTTTGCGCCGCTTTAGCGTCCAGTATTATGGCGGGGAACGCCAGAAATGGGCTTTACACATTGTACCCATAAATGGATTCGAACCCGGGTTATAAGCGATCGCTGTATCCACTGTACTACCACCACCGCCCTGACATGCGATGGGTATAGATAGGTTTGGGTCGTTTTGAACAGTATTTCCGGTTAATGACGACACTGGTCTGTGTGGTCCAATACACAGAATACTGAAAGTGTTCTTTAGTTAAAGACACTGTGTTATCAGTAATTACCTGTAATCAGTCAATACGATAAAAGATACGGTCATGAATAAAATGATGGTCCAAAGGACAGTTTTGTTATGTTACCGTGTTTAATACACTACAAGCAATATGGAATGATTGTCCTGGGCGCCTTGAACTCGTTTAATGACCGCTGAGTTGACACAAATCACTATACATCCTGAAAAAATATCTGTTTTCGGCCAAATTATGTTTTAATTTTTATATTGATTGCATTTGAAATTTCTTATATAAGTTAATCTTCTTAACCGAACCAAACAGAAAAACGTCTGAAACTAACGATGTTTTCATTTAAATGCACCTGAAAATGATCTAATACTAATGGTATATTTATGTCTAATCTTTTGTCGTTGTAGATGAACGGTTTGGTGCCTTACCGACTAAAGGCACTATTCTTTAACAGGGAACTATTTTCAGCCTGCCAAATATTCCTGAAATATTGCGAAAAGAGGCATAAAATCTCACCGACTGAATACACACTGGCACGATTTCGGCGTTAAGGGTTAGATCCTCCGAGCGATTCGTTTTATCTAGATCACGCGAGAATCATACAGAATAACAATGTTTCTTTTATACTTTCAGCTAAACTTATTCCTCTACTTGCTGGAAAAACCGGACTGAAAGGCTGAGAAGATGGGTGAGCCCAGAGATTGGAAGTACAAGAGTTAACTCCCTTTAGTTGAACAAATCCATTATTTCACGAGGAAATAAACTCGATTAAAATGCTTACAGTTGCAGTTGTTCATTATAATTTCCTTATGCAAGAAAAACTTAATCTTATTCCATAGATATCTGAAAATTATGCAATACAGATATACGGTTTCTCTCAGAGAGGACCGCCTCCGTGGTGTAGTGGTTAGAGCATCCTCCCGGAGAGCGGAAGGTCGCGGGTTCGATCCCCGGCCGCGTCATACCAAAAGACGTTAAAATATGGTGCTTGTTGGTCCCTGCCTGGCACTCAGCATTAATGGGTACAACAAGGACTGGTCGGCTCGGAGTCAGTATAATGTGTCTGAGTGGGATATTCATGCTTCACTGCGGCATGGTATCTCAGTGGGCTAGCATTATAAAACCAGCTTAAGTCTGGGCTAGTACAAGCAGCCGCACATACACATACACACGCATGCACGTCGTCATATGAGCGAAATATTCTCAAGCACGACGTTAAACCCAATTTCACCTCACCTCTCTCAGAGAGGAAGGATATTTATTCTAAGCGACAGAAACCAAGCGAGTGGGGGCAAATTCCGAATCTATTTTTACAGATTTCTAATTCAGAATAGCTGGGATGCGCATTTATGCTATGAATTGTAAAATTGTAAAAATCAGACACCAACACTGACGAAATCCATGAGCATTGAGGATATCATAGAGGAGTACACACAACCAACCGAGGACTTAACAGAAAACACTGCAAGGTGAAGATGCTCCATGTGAAAGTCCCAAACGATCAGGAAAAATTTTTAATCAACAGAGGGGTCAGAGTGCTGACGTTTGCTGAATTCACATGAAGCCTGGTAGCAATACAGTTGCTTTGTCTTATGTGCATCCGTGTCAACACTGAGAACATATACACACTCCTAATATAAAGAATATTACATGAAAGGTACTGAGCAGTCAGCAATATTGTGTCAGCAACATTGTGTCAGCAACAATGTATCAGCAATATTGTGTCAGCAACATTGTGTCAGCAACAATGTGTCAGCAACATTGTGTCAGCAACAATGTGTCAGCAATATTGTGTCAGCAACATTGTGTCAGCAACATTGTGTCAGCAATATTGTGTCAGCAACATTGTGTCAGCAACAATGGAGCAATTTATGGACTTTGCGTTATGTTTAAAAGAAATAGGGATGACTTTCCTTTGCAGAAATATCATTGAATTGTAAGAGGCATTTTTTGTTCCCGAGGGGCGTGCTTGAAATCTGACTTGTGACTATAAATGATAGCATTCACCTGGCAGGAGTTTTATCCCTTTTCCGCTTCAGTTTGTTTTATTTAATGCAAACATTACTAGGAAAATTACTAGGTTTTTTATTTGGATAGAGTTACCATCTGCCGTCGTCTGCTCCATTGGCGAGGCGGGGCTGAGAGTAGGCCGATTCGTGCATCACAACGTGACGTCATACTATTACGTCAACCTCGTGACAGATGGAAACGGTGTCAGCCCGGGACCGCTACATTTCCCAATTAGTATAGTCCCAGGAGCGACACAATTGATTTCACTGCAGTTGGTGGCATTGTGGGGATTATATGGTTGAGTGATTACCGTTTTCTGAAAAAAAAGAATAAAACTGACATGCAAGTAAACACTTGACTTGAATATGTACGGTAATCTAATTAATCCCCCGTGAACGGTACCGGGACCGCCACAGTTGTATATCAGAGAACCATTCACAATGCCCAGGAGCGCCACACTACATTTCGCTACAGAAATTACAAATGTGGCGGTCTCGGGCATAGACCATCGAAACAGCTGGATCTGGAGGAACGCCTGTCAATTAACCTGTAGAGAAATGTATACACTACACTGATGATGTAATCATATAATCTCTGGCACTTTCCACAAGATGTGAGATTTCACATCTTGGGGATACATTCATCAACTATTATGTCCAGTTCATCAGAAAATATTTTATGGGATCAAGGATGCCCATGAAATGTTCATGTTTCAATTTGTTAATACACGTAGTTTCATATAAAAACCAGTTTGCTTTTATTCCATGAAAGCTTTTAAATGAAAAGAGTCAATTTTAAGATTTAAGAGGTTGATCTCCCCAACCTAAGCCTAATAAATTACCGAATTTAAGTTCACTCATCTGCATATTGTCCCATTTATGGGACGCACTTTTGCAGTGTAAAAAAAGTATTTACTGGTAACATGACACCTCAGTCCTTTCATTGCTTGCCAAAACAAACTATCACACAAAATTTGATGAAAATCTAAGACCCTATGCATAAATGGGTTAATTCACAAATTTTGATTATGTATTGTGTGTAAACCTAATTATATAATTGGTCTAACGAATAAAACCAGTGGTTGTTAGTGGCTGTTCCCTCAAAGGGGGATGAAGTAGTGTACAACAATTGTCCTCCGGAGAGGGACGCAAGACCACAGAATTCAATATAGATTTATCATTGCCAGAGTTTTAATCGTATAATTTGTATTTATTTTTATTTATGTTAGATTGTGTAAACTTGCTAACAGCTGAAGGGACGGCGTAAATCCAGCTGGGCTCCGTGCAGGAAGCAATTGTACTGTAAGTCCCCATGGTCCCTAGTGTAGAGATCTACCTTCAGTTGTTGGCGATCGATAGCCTGTTTTTGTATATTGTAATGTCAGACAGACAGACAAGTTTATTCAGTAAAAGGCCACAGGCCCATCATACAGTCATTTGCATATGATATTAATAGTTTAGTAGACTATAGTGCACATGCTGTGTAAGAGGAACATTTCTAATGCGCTGAAGTACATGATACAGATAAATACTAACATCTCTTATGATACAATCATTATGTGTTTTCATAATGATAATAAAATTGGCATTTGGATCAAAATCAGTCAAATATTTCTGAATATATCTTAACCTTAAATCGGAAAAACGTTCACACTTAAGGAGTACATGGAATTCATCTTCAATAACATTTTTGCCATCCAATTTACAAAATAAACATAATATCTCATTGTAATTAACTTTATTGTATCTTCCAGTTTTAACAGCTAAATTAAAATTACCACATCTAAATTTAGAGAGTCCAGATCTGAGATGTAAAGGAATATCAGAATTTAAATACCTTTCCACATTTAAAAATGTCTTTAATTGGGAGTAATAAAAACATTTATTAGAATATTGAATTGAAGTGGACCAACATTGTTTAAGATTATCCGAAAGTCTCTGCTTGAACAAGGATATGAAATAATTAACATTGCCAACATCCTGACTGATCCATGCATAGCCCAAACCATACTTCAATAAAATATTTTTGACACAAGTTGCCCAAGTAGTGCGGCCAACATCATCTAAGAACTTGAGCATAATATAACAATGATGTAATGAAATGTAATATATTGTAATGTCTTCTGTAGTTTTGATATTTTAAATTTACATACTAGTTTTATATTCATAATTATGATAATCTAGTTGTTTGGCTGTCCTTTGTTGACAGGCTTTTTGTATAATTTACATGTATTTATGGCGAATTAAACCTAGTTGTAGTCACAATATCGCTGAAATATTGCCGATGTGACTGTAAATCTCAATTCACTCACTCACTCACCTTTATTGTGCAAGTGGACATCAAGTGTTTTCCATAAATCTAATATGGATTTGCCAAAGTTTTTGATTTTAGACATCATTTTTTCTCATTTCGACTTCTGGCATTGAGTAAAGGGCATATTTAGACATAATGCCCAATAATGTGTTGAATAACTGATTTATACCATTTGTTTCATCGTTTTTCACATATGACTTGATCCTTCTGAGAACGCAACGCACCTTTTGGTCATTTGTAGAGAATTTGCTTTTGGGTGTGTGAGTGAGTGAGTGACTGACTTACTTAGACACGGGTCTGCGAAGTGGTTGCACGCTTTAACCACCAAGGTATAGACTACCGCTCGTCAGTGTGACAAGAGTGAGTGAGTGAATTTAGTTTACGCCACAATATTCCAGCTATATGGCAGCGGTCTGTAAATAATCGAGTCTGGACCAGACAATCCAGTGATCAACAGCATGAGCATCGATCTGTGCAATCGGGAACCGATGACATGTGTCAACCAAGTCACGAGAAAATATTCGAAACAACGAGAAATTAATCGAAGCAACGAAAAAATAATTGAAGTAACGAGAAAATACTCGAAGCAACGAGTAAATACTCGAAATTTCAAGTTTTTGATAGAAATTTGAACTAACAAGTAAATATTTCAAATTTCAAGTGTTTGACAAAAACTCTGGAGCAACGAGAAAAATTGGAGCAACGAGAAAATATTCGAAGCAACGAGTGTAATCGAAGCAGCAACGAAAATAACTGAAGTAAAGAGAAAATCCTCGAAGCAACGAGTAAATAGAAACCTTAGCAAGAAAAATAGCGAAATTTCAAGTTTTTGAAAGAAACTTAAAGCAACGAGAGAATTAATTGAAGCAACGAAAATATAATTGGAATAACGAGAAAATATTCGAAGCAACGAGTAAATATTCGAAATTTCAAGTTTTTTAGAGAAACTTGAAGCAACGAGAAAATACTCGAAGCAACGAGAAATTAATAGAAGCAGCAAGAAAATAACTGAAGTAAAGAGAAAATTCTCGAAGCAACGAGTAAATACTCGAAATTTCAAGTTTTGAAAGAACTAGAAGCAACGAGAAAATATTTGAAATTTCAAGTTTTTGAAAGAAACTTGAAGTTACGAGAAAGTAATCGAAGCAGCAAAAAAATAATTGAAATAACGAGAAAACACTCGAAGCAACGAGTAAATACTCGAAATTTCAAGTTTTTGAAAGATACTTGAAGTAACGAGAAAATACTTGAAGCAACGAGAAAAAACTCGAAGTAACGAGAAAATTATTGAAATAACGAGAAAATGCTCGAAGTAACGGTAATTTTAGCAGAAAAAAAATTTTTTTACTACAAACGTGGCAGCATTAGGCTTTCGTACTGTCGCACCTGTCTTCCCAGCTCACCCCAAATATGTTCGGTCGGGTTTGATGTCTGGGAACGGGATTGTCAGCCCCGCACTAGCGGTACGTAAGGAACTGTGTGTCAGAACTGCAGTGTGGGTTGTAGAGTTGTCATGTTGAAATGTCAGCCGAGTACCATGCAAATAAAGGACTGGGGTCAAAACGTGGTCACGATACAGTATGGCAATAAGGTTTTCCACGAGGACAATCAGTTGAGATCAATTGTTGCTCACATACAACACTGTGCTTGACGTTTCCTCGTCCTGCGCCACACCAGTATACTGCAAAGCGCAATATGACGCAAGATTCTGGTCACTGTAGACAACCCTCTTTCACTGCCTCTCGTTAAATCTGGCTTGTCTTCATGCCCATCGTAAACATTGAGCCCGATGCAACAGCGTCAGGATGTGTCCTGTGTGTGGTCCTCCAGCTCAGATGCCAGTGGTGCGCAGTTGATTCCTGATGGTCTGTGCTGACGCTCTACCTCTGAACAAATGTCTGCTTGTGGACGTGGCAGGCACTTCCCAGCACACCAGGTGGTGCACCCGTGGCACACAAGGCTTCTGGCTCTCTACAATGTTTCCCGTCTGTTGCAAACGGGTCCTCAGATTGTGTATTGTTTGACCGCCACTGCCCAAGGCCTGTGTGGCTACTGCAACGGATTGTCCAGTGGACGTTCATGCCTTAACCGCTTGGGGATTCCGGATAAGAATTAATCCCAGCTAACTGTGCCTGTCACGCCATTTTCAAAGATGTGGATGAGTCACCATTCACCAATGGAGTGAGTGGAACCCTTTATCAGTCCGAACCCAAACGTACACCCAGATTGCCAGCTCTGTCTTTGAGACATTTAATCTTTGTTTTGTTTTCTATACTGTGTTTATTTTTTTATGCTGATTATTGGTATTTAGACCTGTACATGGTTTAGACAGAAATATCTGAAAAGGTGCCGATCCCAGGTCCTACTGTCCCAGGGAAGCTGGCTATTACCCCCAATCGCACATGACATCTCATGTAACCAGAAGACCAACACTGTGTGATGATCGTTATACCCTGCCTAGGTCTATTTTGCAAGTTGAATATTATTACACTCTTCATTGATATATCCATTTGTTCTGTAACCTTAGGATTTGTCGTGTCACTCTGTTTTGTAACTACCATAGTGATGCCTCTGTATTGATTTGTGAACTTAATTACGTCTTTATTCTTTGGTGTTTGTTAACTTCCCACCTAGTTCTGTTACGGACTAATTCCCGGTTAACATGTTTTTGTTTCGACTTGGGAAGCGACACGTAGCACAATTCACATCATGAATTGACAAATCTATGTCTGCAACACATTCCTCTGACTGAACATTCTGGTGAGATGGTGTCCCTATAGGAAAAGTAAGATGATGTCGGTTCCTGAAAGTTGATGTATTGTGAGACTTTTGTAGAAAATGATATTTGTCTAGGATGTTACACGAGTTAAAGGCATCAGTGTATGAAGCAAACTTCTGATGCTTAAGGCGACATATTGCTGCAGTATCTTCACAAGCCAATCACTTGAGTCGGAACGGACTAACCTGTCTTGTCTTATTGACACAGAATACCTCAGATATGGTACAGCTGTCACATAAAAAGAACCATGGCTTTTGTTGTTCCACACAGTGTGCTTCCAGATGAATCTTCCCTTTTTGATTTTTAGGGTTCTATTTTTGTTGCATGTACTTTTTCGTAGCAACACAGCTCAACTGTCAACAGACCATTTAGGTTTATTCAGTTGTAGAGATCAATTTATGTGGACGGGATGGTGGCTAAGTCTTGGTGGGGAACCTTTTGGATGAGTGTCTGGATTCTGGAAAGAGAAAGAAGAAATATAGTTCCTCCCTAGAGGGAACAAGCGTTTGTCCGAGCTGAGCCAGGATGTGAAGCAGGATGTCCAAAAACGTTACCCATTGTAACACGGTGCACACTCTATCGAGTGTAAAGGGATGCACACACTATCCAGTGTAAATGGGAACACACACTATGCAGTGTAAATGATTCCACACACTACCTAATGGAGGAGCTCCTCGCTAATGGGCGCAATGACGGAATATATGAGTGCCCGTAGTTACCACTGAGTGGTTCAGTAGTACCTGAACATTTGAAAAACAAATAAATTAGTTGTAATTGGAAGGTAATCCATCACTCGATCTCTTATCGATATACATTTGATATAAATGAGATCCAAACTTCACAACCCCTCTGTAATTTCCAATCACTGACAGATGAATATGCCCTCTATGTAAAAATCTACAGTCACGTGTTTACGCACCCGTTGCAGGCGAAGTCGCAAGCAGAGTCGAGGATGTCGCTCTTGAACAGGGTCAGGCACTCGGCTTCACACTGTTGCTCACTGGCGTCAGACCCGAACTTCGCGATCACCGAGCTGACAAGCTTTCCAATCTCAGACGTATCCAGGACTGAAACGGAGTTAGTGGGTGGATATGTTTGTGGTGTGACAGATCAGAGTGGGCTCAGTGTGCACATGTGAAACATCATGCTTGGATGACCAAGAGTCAGTTATATGCTCAGTGTCACAGTATACCGAATCAGTGTTGACAAATGTCAAAAGATTGAAAGCGTAAGAGAGTGCATAACGCTTTTAGCAATACCCCAGCAGTATCACGGCGGGGGACACCAGATATGTGCTTTATTTATTGTGCCCATTTGGGCAGTGGAATCCAGGTCTTCGACTTGACGAACAAACGCTTTAACGACTAGTCTACTCAGTCCCCTTAAACTGGTAAAGATAAGATAAAACATGAACTGATCTGAACTGATCTAATTCAACCAAGATCTTGAATGCATCACGTGAGATGTTTCTTTGTGTAGGTCAAAAACAAGGAACGACCAATCAGTCCACGTTACAAATGGTACTAGATACAATATTTTACATTCAGTTGTTTGCAGTATTTGTACCTACAGAAAACATTTCACTTTCTCTAGTTTCTCGCCCCTTATATAGAAGCTACTGGACAAAAACAAACATTTACCAATCACGAAAAAAAGGTTCTGCTGAAATTCGAAATTGTACAATTTCATGGCCATATGTTTCTGAATCCCCACTAAACAGGGTCTTCGCGTCGTCATTGTTTGAACACAGAAGAACATGCGAGATCACTTTTCTCGCACCACTTATAGGGCTTTGCTAAACAAACGCGGGTTATAAAGACGACCTGTGGTGGATCCGGTGGCCAGGCTTGGCTGGTTGACCAGTTTGAGAGCAAGGGTATTTGTTCTTGTCATTTCTTGTCCCATAGGACATATGTTAAAACACGTGGCATATTTATAGTTACATATCCTGCTTCAGAGGTTCATTGCAATAGATGAAAGCATATGATATCTAAAGTTTACTGAGAAAACATTTTTTGAAATGCTGAAGATCCTAACTGATAACATCTATGTAAATATGGGCGTAAAACAGTTAGACAGAAATATTTCTTCCCAGTTTGACAAAATCACAACAAGGTAATTTGCCCCGCAACTTTACCCGAATATCCAGGTGTATTGCTGATTTGGTACCGTACAATAACCATCAAATAGTGAGTGAGTCCACTGATTTCCTCACCTAGGTCCCGATCCACAAAGTTTTCGTAGCATTATCAGCTATCGCAACTATATAGTTTATCACAGTATTGCGAATGATGGAGTGCTGCATACGCTTTATGGATCCTGAACTTGTAATAAAGGTGACTGCGCCATATGTTCTGTATCCAGATTCAAGATGGCGTATGACGGCATGACAAGAGGGATGACTTCTACTGGCTCTTTATGTCCAGTCTGACATGTGTGTATAAAGGGTGCCCGATATGCAGCAGGATACGCTCACATGGTATCATTACTATTTGATAGGGATTCATAAACACATTCTCACACTATAATCGGAATTAAAAATTCGACCAGGCTTTAAGCAGAGATTCTAATGTATGTGGAAAGGTTTGTGTCTCTATATTACCACCGTCGTAGAGCTGCGATACAACCAAGCTCTGTGTCAACAACAATCAACTCACTGCCGTCAATCAGAAGCCTCTTCTCGCCAAGAGCCAGGGGGATCAGACAGAGGAGGAAGATCGCAAATTTCATGGTGATATTTTTTCTTTGTTCCTGAAAAAATAACACAAATCGTGCCGTGTTTTTTGTCATATTTTTAAGGACTGACACAGGTATAGATGATTTATGATAACGAAGCAATTACTTAAGTGTATATAGCAATGCATCCTCTGTGAACATACATCAAAGGTTAAAGTTCAAAGACCAGAATCACTTTGGGATTTCCTCAAGCTGCTAGAGTCTGAACGTGAGTCTGGACAGGACAATCCAGTGACACACAGTGTGATACATGTACTATGTGCCAGTGATCTTGGAATAAAGGACTCAATCCAGTCACTGATGCCGTGAAAAACGATCCAGTCCGTGACAGATGACAGACAACCATGTCGTCAAACCTGGCACCCGATCCATCTTGAAGCTCTGTGTGGCTAGCACAGGGTTAAGTTATGAACGTCCAAACATGTGCAAGTGTATTTTCTCAAAACGGTGATTCCTTAATACAGGAATTCGGCCTATTATCAACATCAAAGATTAAATGTCAAAGACCAGAATCACTTCGAGCTTTCCTCAAGCTGCTAGAGTCTGAACGTGAGTCTGGACAGGACAATCCAGTGACACACATTGTGATACATGTACTATGTGCCAGTGTTCTACCACTACTGGGAATAAAGGAATACATCAAGTCACTGATACCGTGAAAGATGACAGACAACCAAGTCAGTTGCTTGGAATAAAGGACTAACTCCAGTCGCTGGTGCCGTGAAAGATGACAGACAACTCAGTCAGTTGCTTGGAATAAATATCTAAATCCAGTCACTGATACCGTGAAAAGCAATCCAATCCTTGAACGATGACCGACAACCAAGACATCAAACCTGGCACCCGATCCATCTTGTCGCCTTGTGTAGCAAGTACAGGGAGCCTCCACAGGTTATGAACGTCCGTACATATACAGATATATTTTCTCGATATGGTGATTCGTTAATCGAAAAATTCGGACTATTATCCAGAACCGTGCAAGTGCATGGTTTGCAGAATCTTTGTGAATGTATTACTGTTTGGGCCTAAAGCAGATACACTTCTCCCAATTCCTTTCGTTCAAGTAATGAATCTTAAGCATTCAAATGATTGAGAAGTAAATCCTCTCAGAAAAATATATCAACAACTTGTGGTTATTGAAAATTCAAATACTAGTACATATTTACATGTTGAACCCACCTACCTTGCCGTTCCAGGTGCGAGAAGGAAGAATACTGTCACGTAATGTCTTTATATGTACATGCCCAGGTAACAACACATGACATTTCACATGCACTCCATTAAATTAGAGATAAAAATGAAGACAAACTAAACTGATATGAATACATGCTTAACCGGCAATTGCAGGTGTGTCGTTAACAAACTGGGAAATATTTGACGCAGGGAAATTTAGTTATCATATGACACAAAGACATAATTCGCATATTTTTGCATATACTTCCTGAAACAGTTACTGATGTACATGTACATGAATGCTTTTGAAGACATCAAGGGAGAACGTGGAGGTATCAGGAAGACGGTAAAACGAAACAAACCGACATAAAAATGTAATAAAAAGGAACAAAACAATCCACAAACAAAAAGAAATTACCACTTTAATTTGACTCCATTTCCGACTGAGATTTATAGTTTCATCATACTTAGTAATAGTTGATTGCGTATAACCTGATCCAAATAACCCAACATAATAAAATAAACAAAAGAAAAAATCCATAACCAAAAAGAAATCATCATTTTAAGATGACACCTTTTCCAACTGAATACCCCACTCAGACACAGCATACTGACTCCGAGCCGACCAGTCCTTGTTGTACCCATTAATGCCGAGCGCCAGGCAGGGACCAACAAGTACCATATTTTAACGTCTTTCGGTATGACGCGGTCGGGGATCGAACCCGCGACCTTCCGCTCTCCGGGCAGACGCTCTAACCCAGAGATAGGCATCTAATCGCCAGCACATTACGTCAGCAATCTGACCCACTCAGTCACCTACATTGATTAATACAGAAATCGATTGGTGCTAGTCTAGAATAAATTGCTACACATCTCCAGTGTTATCATTTGATTCACACTCATACTCATAAGTGGTCTTAAGCATGTTTGAAAGTTACTTAGATCACGTCTGAAAGAAGATTATTTTAAGAATGAAACGTTTTGAAAATGAAACGAGGTTATTGCCTTGGTGTGTTTTACGTTTGTTCACGTCATCAAGGGCGGTGGGGTAGCCTAGTGGTTAAAGCGTTGGCTCGTCACGCCGAAGACCCGGGTTCGAATCCCCAAATGGTACAATGTGTGAAGCCCATTTCTGGTGTCCCCCGCCGTGATGTTGCTGGAATATTGCTAAAAGCGGCGTAAAACCAAACTCAGTCAGTCAGTCATGTCATCAAAATTGGAATTTTAGTGTGACCGCCAGGTGGCCATCTTTGATTATAAGAAAAACTTTTTAGAAACTAACAGAGCAAGAAAGCCAACACGTGGTAGGTAAGAAACTCACTTTGTGTTGTACTGATTCTTAGTTTTGTGAAAAATATAGGAAAGTAACTGTATCTCATTTCATAATATTAGGTTCATTTTATCGTTTATTAAAGGGAGTGCATGAGTAATTGGGAACTTCCATGTAAAATTGAACATGGGCACATATATATACGTGACGTATTCCTTTTACACTCACGTGGAAGTGCTGGGTAGGTGGAATAAACGGCTCAGAGTTTTACCTGCAACTGAGAATAAGAGTTTGAATGTTATATATACTCATCCAAAGTAAAAACTTGTGGAATTGATTTTGGTTGGTTGGTTTGTTGTTTAACACCGCACTCAGCAATATTCCAGCTATATGTCGGCGGTCTGTAAATAATCGAATCCGGACCAGACAATCCAGTGATCAACAGCAGGAGCCTCGATCTACGCAATTGGGATACGATTACATGTGTCAACCAAGTCTGACCAACCGATCCCATTAGTTGTCTTTTACAACAAGCATGGGTTGCTGAAGATCAATTCTAACCTGTATCTTGACGGGTCTGTAGTATTTAACCCCACTATGGCAATAGTGTATGAAGAAGGAGATAACAAGATATCCCCCGCAATTGTAAAATATTCTTCATGAATATGTCAACTAGTTTTGACTATGTCAAATGTTACATTGTTCTTCACATTGATCTTACGAAAACATTAAACTATGCATATACTAGCATGCTTGTATCAACAACAGACTGCCTGGGTGCGTGTATGGCTTCTATGGCTTAATGGTGATACGGGAATTAGAGTGCTACTGTTGATTTATGTCATTAGGTTCTTGCCAACCAACAAAGTGAAAGGAGGGTATTGAAAGGTCTTAAAGTTCTGACTACCACCAATTTCAGTCACAGTAAAACTTGTTGCCATGGACACGCAAAACAAGATTTTATTCAGAAATCTCAAAATTTCAAAAGGCACCACTTCACTACCAGACCTATTTATGTGCCAAATTTGATGAAGTAACATTGAACGTCTTTTAAGTTCTGCTCCGGATTTAAAGTTCTGCTCCGGAAAAGAGCACTACCACCAATTTCAGTCAAAGTCAAACGCAACCAATATTTTATTCAGAAATCCCAAACTATCAAAAGGCACCAGTTCACAACCAGACCTGTCTATGTGCAATTTTGGTGAAGAAACATTGAACGGTTTTAAAGTCCGTACAAACACCAATTTCAGTCGAAGTCAAACTTGTTGACATGGAAACGCAAAAATTAATATATTAAGAAATCCAAACTACCAAAAGGCACCAGTACACCACCAGGCCTATATATGTGCAAAGTGTGGTGAAGAAATAGTGAACGGTATTTATGTTCTGCTCCGAAAAATACAATTTTGGACAGAAGCACGGATGGACCAAGTCCAAAATAATACACTCCCCAGCCCCATACCCCTCACCCAACCCCACAAAACGAGTAGTATACACGATGGTGGTTACGGCCGCAATCCCGCCTGTGGTATTATTTTCGTCCAAAATTGCCCCACCGTTGGTCGAAAACTAGGGAAACCGGCGTCGACCATCGTTTGATGTCCCCCATATTTTTATATATTATGGGAGCCTCAATCTGTAGAGCACCAGTGAGTTTCGGCAACCAAAATGCAATGGAATTAAAAAGCCCAACGTTTCGAGATTTTCCAATTAGACAATTAGATGCCCAAGCATGTATAAAGCAACCTATCCGTATTTCAAGAATGGCAGTCGAAGCAACATACGAAAATATGGGCTTGCGAGCCGAAAAAAAGTGGTATACCACCTCCTACTGGAAAATACCGTGGGAAGCAATCTTCTTCCAGACATTGCCCGTGTGTAGACTATCTTGATGGCAATCTTGGCAAAACAAATCTCCAACCACTGGAAGGTCTACCTACATTTGTGGACGCTATATGCGTATTTGGCTATCTTCGACACGAAAAAGACTGTGTCTATAGAAAGGAGCCGTGCATTGTACCATTGGAGGAAAGGGAACGGCATCTGTTGTAGTTTCCAATATCGCAAGCACAGTACGCAAATCTTTCGAGCAAGAAGAGTGCTATAACCAAAAGCCTACATACGGTACAATATGCCATAGCTGCGCCCACTGCAATACGGAGCACTGTGTGAAGAATCGAGAAAGAAACCAATTGTGCAGCAAAGACACAACTGGAATTTCTACACGTAGACAACCATGTTTGTTTGCAAACAATGTAAACTCACGTCGACGTCATCAATGAAATGTTAAACGTTGTAGGATTCGCATGGCGTGTATGGAGTTTTGTGAAAGTAGTTCGTGGATTGACGTAATTTACATAGTTATCAGATTTAGATACCAAGTTTATCAGATTGCTTTATTGCACCGATAACACCTTCCATTAGATGATAAAAGCCAATATTTCTAAATTCGAACGATTTCTTTTGGCACATGGCTATGGACTGTATTCTATCGACTATACGAGGGATTTCTCCGGCACCCTAGATAGAAAGAGTCTCGTGGAATACCTCCAAAATAAACACGACGTTCGACACCACAGAGATCTTGCAACCGCCATGGACTGTGAAGGTCCTACCATCCTAGACAATACGGGTAGTGTAGGCAACCACGCCTGTACTTCAGTTGGAACCTGGAACAAAGTCGTTTCCAATTTCAAAGCCGGAGAAGTACGATAACACATTGGTGGACATTTGGCCGACTATGCAGATTGTTCCAATGAACGCCTGCGGAAAACCTTTCTCCATCCAGATGTCCCGGCTAGAGGTTGTACAGTACAACCACAAATTATTGAGAATTTAAAGATTGTAATTTTTCTTTTGTTCACTCATTACTCACGTATTAAATGAGAATATTAGCATAACATAACTCCAGATTCAAAGACAGGTGAACAGTTTGTATTTTGTCAAGTCACCATGGGCAGCAATGCAGGCTTCAATGCGGCGGGGCATACTACTGACCAAAGAAGTTAGAAAGTCGTGGTCCATGCTGTCCCAATATCGGACCACCTCTTCTTTCATTTCAGCAACATTTGTCAGATTTTGTCTTATTGACACTTTCCTTCATAAGTCCCCAACATTTTCTATTGGATTTAGGTCAGGGCTATAGCTTGGCCAATCTAATAATGTCATATTTTGGGTCCGAAACCAGGCCTGTGAATGCTTTGAACAATGATTTGGGTCGTTGTCCTACCGGAAAATCCAAACATTTCCATAGAACACGTGAGCAGATGGAAGTAAATGTCCCTCGAGAATATCTGTGTACCGCTCACTGTTCATATTCCCTTCAAGTACACACAGGGGCGTTGCCCCTAACACAGATATGCCACCCCACACGTTAAATTTCGGACTGTACTTTGGGCGCTTATACAAAGGTTTTTCAGTTTGTTTGGTCCAGAATTTCAGTGTATTAGGAAACAGCCACACAGAACTTTCATCTGAGAAAATCACATTGTCCCAGTTAAAATTTCTATGCTGTAAGCACCAGTTCAACTTTCTCTCCTTTTGTTCAGGTTTCATGATCGGTGATGGATTTCCTCGACTTTTCTGCCAACCCATTGCATGCAGCTCAGTTCTAATTGTCTCCTTACAGACAGCCACAGTTCCTCTATCAATCATATTCAGCCTTAAGTTTTCTAAACTCCTTCGTTTGTTTTTAGAAACAAGAATACCAAGCTGCCTCCTGTCACCGACAGTCAATTTTCTGGGCCTACCTGCGCCTCCCTAGTGCTCAATGCCATATCCATTTGCAATATGTTTCAAAACACGATAAACAGTGGACAAAGAGATGCCTGTTCTACTTGAAATCACTTTAGCTGATCTGATGTCCTTGTTATAATACTCTAAAATCAACTTCCACTTCTCTAAATCATCCATACTGAGGATCACTGAAAATGTCGTCTGCTAGCAAGTAAACAAAGGGGGATTACTCTTCACAAACTAATGAAAAAGGATTAACGGAGTTGTCTCTCTTGAATGAAACAAAGCACTTGATAGCTGGTCAAGGTTGTTTATACTAGAAATCCAATTAAACATATTCCTAAAATTCTCAATAATTTCTGGTCATACTATACTCGCATAGAGCTCTCTTTGTAAGCGCACAGGACCAACGCCGAAATGGCCAACGATTTGGTAGAGGAAGCACTAGAGCTATTCTCGAGAGAAAACCTATTCGTCATACAACCAGCAGCAAAGCAGTGGGAGAATCTATCAAGGAAATGTCTAGACCGTTGCATGGTGCTTGCGGACATACCCCAGGGGACTATCTTCGTGGGTTGGTATGCGCACACAGGCACAGGAAGAGTATCCGGAATCCAAGTACAACCCACCAAAGCCAATGTAGAAGATGATACTCGATGGGACGGCGCCATAGAATTGGGCTACAGCCGATTTTGGATTCCGGG
>NW_025766680.1:0-26210 GCF_003918875.1 Haliotis rubra | reverse complement strand
ATCACTATTTGAGAGTGATTCATAAACGCTCACCTTCACACGGACATCTGGTATCATCACTATTTGAGAGTGATTCATAAACGCTCACCTTCACACGGACATCTGGTATCATCACTATTTGAGAGTGATTCATAAACGCTTACCTTTCACACGGACATCTGGTATCATCACTATTTGAGAGTGATTCATAAACGCTCACCTTCACAAGGACATCTGGTATCATCACTATTTGAGAGTGATTCATAAACGCTCACCTTCACAAGGACATCTGGTATCATCACTATTTGAGAGTGTGATTCATAAACGCTTTACCTCACATATGACATCTGGTAATACTATTTTGAAAGTGATTCATAAACGCTACCTTCATAAAGGAAATCTGGTATCACCATCATTTGAGAGTGATTCATAAACGCTCACCTTCATTAAGGACATCTGGGTATCATCACTATTTGAGAGTGATCTTAGCAAACACTTACCTTCACACGGACATCCGGTATCATCACTATTTTGAAAGTGATATTATAAACGCTTACCTTCACAAGGACATCATCTGGTATCATCACTATTTGAGAGTGATTCATAAACGCTTACCTTCACACGTGACATCTGGTATCACTATTTGAGAGTGATTCATAAACGCTCACCTTTACACGAACATCTGGTATCATCATTATTTGAGAGAGTGATTCATAAACGCTCTCCTCTCACACGGACATCTGGTATCATCATTATTTGAGAGTGATTCATAAACGCTTACCTTCACAAGGACATCTGGTATCATCACTATTTGAGAGTGATTCATAAACGCTTACCTTTTACACGAATATCTGGTATCATCACTATTTGAGAGTGATTCATGAACGCTCACCTTCACAAGGACATCTGGTATCATCACTATTTGAAAGTGATTCATAAACGCTTACCTTCACACAGGACATCTGGTATCATCACTATTTGAGAGTGATTCATAAACGCTTACCTTCACACGGACATCTGGTATCATCATTATTTGAGAGTGATTCATGAACGCTCACCTTTACACGAACATCTGGTATCATCATTATTTGAGAGTGATTCATAAACGCTCTCCTTCACACGGTCATCTGGTATCATCACTATTTGAGAGTGATTCATGAACACTCACCTTCACACGGACATCTGGTATCATCACTATTTGAGAGTGATTCATAAACGCTCACCTTCACAAGATGACATCTGGTATCATCACTATTTGAGAGTGATTCATAAACGCTTACCTTAACGCGAACATCTGGTATCATCACTATTTGAGAGTGATTCATAAACGCTTACCTTCACAAGGACATCTGGTATCATCACTATTTGAGAGTGATTCATAAACGCTCACCTTCACACGAACATCTGGTATCATCACTATTTGAGAGTGATTCATAAACGCTTACCTTCACAAGGACATCTGGTATCATCACTATTTGAGAGTGATTCATAAACGCTTACCTTCACAAGGACATCTGGTATCATCACTATTTGAGAGTGATTCATAAACGCTTACCTTCACAAGGACATCTGGTATCATCACTATTTGAGAGTGATTCATAAACGCTCACCTTCACAAGGACATCTGGTATCATCTCATTTGAGAGTGATTCATAAACGCTCACCTTTACACGGACATCTGGTATCATCACTATTTGAGAGTGATTCATAAACGCTCACCTTCACACGGACATCTGGTATCATCACTATTTGAGAGTGATTCATAAACACTTACCTTCACAAGGACATCTGGTATCATCACTATTTGAGAGTGATTCATAAACACTCACCTTCACACGGACATCTTGTATCATCGCTATTTGAGAGTGATTCATAAACGCTTACCTTCACATGGACATCTGGTATCATCACTATTTGAGAGTGATTCATAAACGCTCACCTTCACAAGGACATCTGGTATCATCACTATTTGAGAGTGATTCATAAACGCTCACCTTCACACGGACATCTGGTATCATCACTATTTGAGAGTGATTCATAAACGCTCACCTTCACACGGACATCTGGTATCATCATTATTTGAGAGTGATTCATAAACGCTTACCTTCACACGGACATCTGGTATCATCACTATTTGAGAGTGATTCATAAACGCTTACCTTCACAAGGACATCTGGTATCATCACTATTTGAGAGTGATTCATAAACGCTCACCTTCACAAGGACATCTGGTATCATCACTATTTGAGAGTGATTCATAAACACTTTTACCTTCACACGAACATCTGGTATCATCACTATTTGAGAGTGATTCATAAACGCTTACCTTCACACGGACATCTGGTATCATCACTATTTGAGAGTGATTCATAAACGCTCTCCTTCACATGGACATCTGGTATCATCATTATTTGAGAGTGATTCATGAACGCTCACCTTTACACGAACATCTGGTATCATCATTATTTGAGAGTGATTCATAAACGCTCTCCTTCACACGGACATCTGGTATCATCATTATTTGAGAGTGATTCATAAAACGCTCTCACCTTCATACAAGGACATCTGGTATCATCACTATTTGAGAGTGAAAATAAACAGATGAAACGTGTGATGAGTGTGTATTCTGGGGACTGGGCAGAATGCACTTGGTATGTTGCGGCTGTACTCAGAAATATATGGTTGAGACCAGGCAAGCATGTTGCTTTTAGGCAGGAGTTCTTCTTCAGGTGAAAGTTTTACAGATTTACTGCAAATGGGAAATAGGAATCAAGCGCCATGGAAACTTGTCGACAACCACCGCAATGAGGTTTCACCACTGTGGCTTTTTAACATGTTATTTTGTTGCCATTTTTTCTGTGATGAAGGCGCATACATATACACAAACTACCTAAACGGGAAGAGATATGCCGCGGTTTCCAGCCCAATCATCGGATGACTGGCCTATTAGACTAAGTCAATTAGAAGATGGGAGTATTTCCGTTGGAAGGAACTCAAAATTACTTCAGCGATACAGAGATGTGTAATGATTTTCTGATACGGGCAGTTACGGCACATGAGCTAACGGAGCCGGCGATGGCGTCGTGTACTCTGATTACAACGGTTAGGACTCATGTTCTAAACATGAGGAAGCACCAGCTGAATTGCCCCACCGCGGGGTAAGATGGCCTCTGTATGGGTGTTTCGAAGAGCTCTGCTGGAGGGACGAACCAGTGTCATTCGTTTTTCGCGCAGTCCCCTCAAGTGCTGTCTTGCTCGAAGCCGCTACCTTGAGGCGTCTGATGGAGTCAGCCGGGCATCCAACTACGCCTGGCTTTATCCAGGCAAGTGGGCATACATGTTTGTGTGGTAGTATTATCGAGAACAACTATTATTTATAAGAATGATGGTGGTGGATGGCGCTGTACTGTGTTTACTGAATTGGGTATACGCCGGTGGTTGTATATAGCTAGCGGGAACCATTTCAGTGTTTGTTTGACAATCAGGATGTCATAAAGTATGTGATCAAGACACCAGTGGCCGACTACCACTTAGTGGAAACCTCGATGGCTGAGTGGGTTGTGTGTGTGCTGGCTGCGGGTGTCTTACTCCACGGTAATAAGGTTCGAATCCATCCTGGATGGGACTCAACCTCAAAGTAATTGAATTTGTGCCAATTTGAATTTATTGCTTTACTAATCCGGATCTATAACACGTATGTGGTCCATGTGTCGCCACCGTGGTCGACCGAGGAATCAGCCAGACGGCAGAAGATCGATTTATTTATTTAAAGCTATGTTGTTTGTTGTTGCCTTGCCTGACGGGCATATAAAGGGGATGAAACACGGACATAGTTGTGAGTGAGTAGTGAGTTTAGTTTACGCCATAGGACCTAGTTGTGATAATCCACGTGGGACTACGTGGTATCTCGGGCTTGCATGATAAACCAGATAAATGCGGATTAGTATATGAAGGTAGAGACTCACGTGAATGAACGTCAAATACTGGCGAAATTTTCTCGAACGTTATTAAAACCGCCTGACCTCACCTGACATCACCTGAACTCACCTGATCTCACCTGAACTCACCTGAACTCTGACTACCTCCTGATGCCCATGACTCACGTCCCCTGACGAAGAGTTTGCAAATATTCCGCGAACAATCTCATTTTTAGAAAACATATACCACATAAATATAATCACATTTTAGATGGATAAACCATAAGATTCACATTTTGTATATGGATTACATTGTCGCGGCCAAGTGGTGAGGTTTGTACCGGAACTATCTGGGTCGATCGTGGCGGCGTGGGACACGTGGCTCGGGAGAGTGTAAGTCAGTCATTGAACTGGGCATATGCTATTGTCACACAGAAGACGCACCTTAGTGACACCTTGACGATGAGAAACACCTGCATCGGGTATCGGAAAACAACCACTGACACTGTTTTGAGTGTGCAAATAGCAATCCTGAAAATGATAGAAGAACTATGCTTTGTTTATATATCGGAACGGAGATATCCACGGGATTGTCCCCTTGTCTGCATCCAGCCAAGTATATCTGTCAACTCTCTCACTCAGCCAATCCCAGCTCGGCTAATTCGCTCATCAACGTGACCTGCCTTCCCAACCCACTATCTGTCCTAAGTCTACCCTCCTACTCAATCTTCCTCCTGCGTCAGTGCCATTCACCCACTTCTACCCTTCCATACTCTTCCTCTACCCTCCTCTACAAACCTCTACCCCTCCTCTACCCCTCTCTCTCCCCGTCTGCCAACCCTACCCTCTGCCAACTCCTACCCCTACAATCCCTACTCCTCTGCCAACCTGTACCCATCTCTACCAACCCTACCCCTCTCTACCAACCTCTGCCCTTCTCTAACAACCTCTACCCCCTACCAACTCTACCCCCTCTATACAATCTCTACCCCTCTCTACTAACCTCTACCCGTTCTCACACACCTCTGGCACCATTCTTCACCATCATCTGGCACTGAAACACTGCCGATCTGACGGACAATTTAACTCACTCCACCTACCTTCCTCTACCCTCTCCCTACATCCCTCCCCACCCTCTACATGATCTTCAGGCGTCAAACGGAGGGAACTGTTTCATTTCTTGGACCCATGGGGCATTCGTAAACATACGAGGTGGGGCTTCTAGATATATTCTACGTACGAGGTTCGGGAGAGTTTGTAATATTCGGAATGCGCTATTCGATCTCTATCTGAAAACAGGCATGTAAAATGATAGATTTAGTCAACATAACATCTACGTTAGATTTAAAAGGACAGCCGGACCCAGAACGATATTCTCATAAGTACCGATGTGGGCCTCCTACGGATCTGTCTACAAGCCATGAAATCAACGTTATTTGGCTATGGCGTTCAATTGAAGTCTCCGCGCATATCGATGGTAAAACCGTTCCATAACAATCAGAATAGCCAATTCCGTTCCACACAGGCTTAACGCATTTGTCAACTTCTAACTACATGCTTTTTTGTCCTGACTTCCGAACAGCGTCATACGACTGTTGTTCACAAGGTGTTCGATCAAGGCTTCGGCAAAACATTCACACCCACGTAAAGCTATCAAAACGTTTTGTGGTTGATAAAAATACATCTGATGCAATTCCCTTATTTTCACTTCTACCACATACCGTAAGCCGTTTTTAGATGAGTTACTGACTAGCCTTTTTAAGTATGCAGCATTGGTGCCTCTGTGGTGGAACGCCTCAAAATTCCTTCGCGAACACCTCAGCAACAATATTTGGTACTTCATTCATCACCACTGCTCGTAGAGAAGCTACAATCGCAGTAATCGACTCGCACTTTAAAGGATTTGCAGGATTTAATCGTCATAAAACTCTAAATGAAAAGTCTGCACCAATTTCATTCGTTCTGATAAATGCGACGGAATCTGCTAATCTCTAAGCACATTATCCGATGCATATTTAGGCATAAATGTTTTCCGATGGATATTTGGAAATTAAACATCTACGGATGGGGTAGTCTAGTGGTTGAAGCGTTTGCTCGTCACGCCGAAGACCAGGGTTCAATTCCCCCACATAAGTACAATGTGCGAAGCAGGATTTCAAAAAAAGATCCGCAAAACTATACTCACCCACACACACCACCTCATCCCCACACACACACCCCACACTCACTTCCTTCTTCCTTCTTTCTTCCCCAAAAACAAAACAAAAACAAACAAACAAAAACACACACACACAATAATCTATAGCAGCGTCCCATAACATTAAGACTGGAAACAACAACCTGGCCAACAGGAAACGTCGTCTTGGAATTGTTGGTGTCCATTATTATTGTTTATAGGGCGGTAGCCTAGTGGTTAAAGAGTCCGCTCCTTATTTAACTTGTGGATAAGCATAGCCAGATTCAGATCCGTATCTAATGACCAAAGATACCTCATCTGAAATTAACCCTTCAGAATCTGAAAAAGTGATATTTTACGACTCTTAACAGTTTGAACCACCTTCGGTCAATTTGGCCGTTTGTCCTTGTCTATAAAAGTCTGCTTAGGTGGTCCAGTTTCACCGATAACAGAAACATATAAAAGACCGACCATATTGCTTGATCCTTTCCACATCTGACTGGAAACGGCGGTCAAGCTGAATCATTTCCTGACACACTTTGTCCATCCCAACTTATCTACTATAAATGTTATTACAATTCTTTTTTATATTCCTTCTTATTGGTCAGAAGTGGACGTAGCAGGTTTGCAGTAACATTAGAAGCTGATTGCATTGTTTTAGATTTTATTATCATCAGAAGTTACTACGGAAAGATTTTGGTTCTGATGACCTTCAAACGCCTGAAGAACATTTGCTTTATGAACCAATCCTACTGGCTACTGTTATCGTAGTAAACGGAAGTTAACTTCATTGTTAGCTTTTAAACAATATACCGTATAACCATACCAGGAAATCACGAATGGTAAGCCTAATAAACAGCAGTAGCATCATTGTGGCAGCAGAAGAAGTAGCAGTAGCAGTAGTAGCAGTAGTAGTAGTAGCCATTGTTGTTGCCGCTGGAATAACTCTGGATCAGTGTAATAGTGGTACCAATACTCAGATTGGCCAGCGAAAGACCGTCGGCAGACGTTCTGGCGCTGGTGGATAAAGATCGGCATTGCCGTAGGCATTTCAACAGTAGTAGTGGTTGCGAAATGTAGTTTTGTTGTGAAAGTTCCAGTTGTCAATCCAATTTCGAGACGGTGCTTGGCGATAACAATGAAGAAAAAACACTCTTGCACTCAATATTACCAATAATACTGTGGCTAAGCGGGACAATCTCCTCACCTTCCAGACAACCATATCCATTTGACGACGACCGACCATTTGACGATCCAACGAAGTGGACCCAACCAAACCACCCACTTTGAAACCCCACCAAGGCTTTTCGAGTTCAATTCCATTGATGAACTGATTTTGAAGTCAGTTGAACCTTTGAATTATCGAATCCGACGGCACCGATACGGCCTTTAGTGGAGGTTCATGAGCGTCCATAATCAACGTCTCGAATCCAGTGGAAGGAATCGCCCGGATCTCGGAGAATCGATTGATGATTTAAGATGGAATCTTACGGAGCGCCGGACGAGTCTTTAGAAAGCAAACGACAGCGGATGGAGATTAAGGATGCGGTTCGCGGAACAAACCAGCCAAATGAAGCAGATGGGATTTCGCGGAGAACCGATTCTTCCCGAACCCAGCGACCCATGCCGTGTTTCAACTGTTCGAAACAAAGCGGTGCGGTAACAGGGCGGCATATAAACCGGGTGGAATATATCAGTCGCCGAATCAAACGGAACCTTCGAACGATTCGGAATGCCGGGAACCAGCATTGACGGAAGGACCGAAGGAACTGTTTGAAGAAGGCGGTTCAGGAAGCGCCATCACAAACCGTACAGCAGCATAGATCACCAAACGGTATGGATACGATTTGCAGGATTGGCAGTTATTTGAAAGCGGATTCATCCTGATCCGCGACCGGAGATAGGTGGAAATTGTTGACCGATCAAAACCGGGTGGTCTGAAGTGTTTGGAACTGGGTAGAAATTAGGCCGAATCCGAGACCGGCTTAGTGCCGATGAATATGTTCTGCTGGATGCCGGGATGACTTTTCGAATGGTATGGTGTCTGATCCCGTGGCTTATTGAATGGCGAAGGTGCCTGAATGATTTAGCGTTCGCCGGATAAACCCCAGAATGGCGGGCTGAATAAAGGACTTTGGTCGCCGCAAGATCTGCCAACTAATGTCTTTGCCGCCTGAATCCCGTAGCGAATTTCCGCATCGCCGGGACCATGAACCCAATAATGTCCAGCAACAAAATCGTGAAGGATATCGTGCCGTTGCGTTTTTGGTTTAATGAGCCAGGCCTTTAACGTCGAACGAGTTGAAGCGTCCTTCCATAAGTGGAATACATGCGTTCAACAGATCCTAACTCCTCACCGAGGGTCGGCATCAGCTGTGGTAACAGCCCGGATTACGAAGGCCGAGATGGCGATGAACTATGGATATCCTTTAAGAAACAGGACGGAAGGGCACCAAAAAGCCACGGCGATATTGAAGATACCGAGGATGGTAAATGTGCCCCGATAGGAGGAGCCAGGAAAGCCCCTCTGCAGCACATTGATTGCTGAACTGTAATCGGTACGTCCCATACCGGCGGGTATTCGCAGCCTATACAGGTTCCGAAGAACCATACCGGAGGTGGAATTCCATAAAACCCACAACCGGGTGGTCCGGCATTGTCCACTGGAGGGTAGTCCGTAGCCAGAATTCTGGCTGGGAAAGCTGCCGACAACCGGCGGTGGCCCGCAGCCACGAAACGGGTATCGCATGGCCTCAGCCAGCCGACCGGTTGTTTGTGCCGCAGGCCAGAACACAGCGATGCAACCGTGGCCCTGCGGTGGGTGCGTCGTGCGGTCTCCGTGTATATTCGCTGTCGTGATACAATTGGTTGCGACATTGCCATAACTCTGCTGCGCCAGCCCCGTTTTGGGATAGAAAAAAGCAAATACTTTGGAAGCAAGTTATTTAAACCATTTCGATGGTGGCATTGATGCGCCACCTGCAATGGCAAAGCCGTACAGGCTTAGCGAGAAAACCTAGTTGGCATAAGCATCGATCACCATCAGCCTGTTGCAGAACTGAAGAAACCGGAACTGATTTTAATGACAACAAATGATGAAGGATAACTCCGGAACTAGGTGGGTCCCACTGTGTGGCGCTGTTTGATATCTTTAGCCCAAGTGCAACCGGCGAAACAGAACTCCGGCCATCCTGTGTTCCAGAAGAGTACATTTCCCATCAGCCTTGAATGGGACCAAACCAGCTTAATGTTGGAATATGTTGAAAAGTTTTAAAGGATTTGTTCATAATTTAAAGCAGTTTTTGAATATATAAATCAAGGAATTGAATATCAGTCCATTTAGGATAGTTTGGTCTGAATCATCCATCAAGAAGCACGAATTTTTAATCAAAGGTAAATTTCTTTGTTGTCCCTAGAAGCAATGCGGCTCAAACCGCCTTGATAGGATGTTTTGTCAGCATCAGGAATGTGGAGTAGTCTTAATAAGGAAGCCTCACCTCAGACCGAACTGACTCCCTGGCACAATGTAGTTCAGCCTAGGCCCCATTGATATTGCTGGACTTTATTGGAACCCCTAACTCAAAGAAGAAGATCACCACATGCCACACGCCACATGGTGATATGAATTTAAGAACTGACTTTAACTTGATGCTGAATTTCACCACCAAGTAGCCAACCTGCCTGCGGATCAGAAGGCCATGCTTAAATCGGAAATGTATGGCATGGCGTGGTAATGGTTTGTAGTTACACAAGCACCAATGCACTCAGTTTTCAGAATTAAAAGAACTGCCGAAAATATTTTTTATTTGAAGAAGGAAATGTTAGGACTTAAAAAATTTAAATTCTCCCACATGGACAAGAAGGATGGATTACTTGTATAATATGGGGTCATTTTACTGAACTCATGGAGGAGCTCTCTGACGGGAAGCAGCCTGTAGGAAAAAGAGGTAAACAAACTTGATAAACGAATCTCATAGAAGGAAGGATTATCATCCTGGAAAAACTCAGTCAGAATTTGGGAAGCTTCAAAAGAAAATGGTATCAAATGGGGAACCCTGACTTGTGTGATAGAAGCTGTCTAATTAGCGAACATTTTTAAATGAACCCTGAGTCCCACAGGAATGTGGAAAAACCTCAAACTGTGGAAATTAAATGAAAGTCCCACAGCTTGACAGAATTGGCATCAAATGGAGTGTTGAAACCCATTTCACATGAAGGATGGGTCTGGATGGATGATTGAGAATCAGAAACCCAGTTAGAAGGATTAAGAAGGAAGGACAAGAATGGAATCTTCCTGAAGGACTCTGGTGGTGGAGGATACAGACTCTGTCTTCCTAATAATCCTAGTAAGAAATGTAAGGAATCATCTCCTTTTGAATCCTGCAAGAACATATATAGGGTCTTCCTTATGTTGTTCTGGTATAATATTTTATATGGACTATCCTTGGTGTCACCCCAGCAACAGCAATGTTTAGGCCTCCAGAAGACTCCATGGAGGCATGGCAGAACATCCTCCTGAGGCACCCCAAGTAAGAGCACGTTGTAAACTGGTCCTCTCCCAGCCAGGAATCCCTGGCAGCAGCACGAAGAAAATCCATCTTCCTTAGTACTACTCATGGCACACAGATGACTGGCTCTGAAGAACTGCACCATGGCAGAACTGAGGACTGGGTCCTCCTTAGTGAATGCACCAAGTGTAAGTGGCTGCAAGGAATTTCTCTGGGAAATCTCCAAGGAAAAGGTTGCATGAATGGTCTTCCTGAAATATCTCAAGTGGAAGGACATAGGAGCAGTCAGTCTCCTTAGTACACCCTGCAAGTGGCATGCAAGCAAGAACAGCCTCCTTTGTGCAGTGAAAATCTCCTATGCCCAAGGGTTCTGCTGGCAGCCTTAGGGTCTCCAGGAGAATCTCCTGGGTGGAGGAAAGAGTCACACCTGTCTTCCTAGGCACCCCATGGCAGAATGTGAGCATTCAATTCCCTTAGCCAGACCCTATGGCAGACAAGAAATGGTCTTCCTGAAGGATTGGCTTTGCGGAAGTAGTAATGTTAATGGTTTGGGCACTGGTGGCAGAAGGGCTAGATGAACTGGTCCTCCTTAGTACACCCCAAGGGCATGTTGTATGAATGGTTTTTCTTGAGACATCCTATGCAAGTTTTGAACATCAGAGAATTGGCCTCCTTAGCATGAATCTGGAAGAAAGAACGCTAGATGGAATTAACCTTCTCCTAGTTCACTGTTCAAGTAAGCATGCATTAACTGATCCTCCTTATAAATAATTCAAAGTAGCAAAGAACCCAATTCTCCCAGCACCATAAACAGCACGTTGCAGCACAGGTCTTCCCATATGTTGCCCCAGTGAGTAGCACTGCTGTACACCATCCTTGTTCTGGCACAGCACGCCACACTGATCTCCTGAGGCACCCTAAGGAGGCAGGACAAGCAAAACTAGCCCTCCCTTGGCATGTTCACAAGAATGTGTAATAAACTTGGTCTCCTTAGACCCATGAAGCAGAATGGCCATGAACGGTCTTCCTTTAGGTATACTCCAGTGGCAGTACGTTGGCATCATCCTCCTTGAAAAGACCCCAAAGGAAGCAGACGTTAGAGAACTGGTCTTTCCCTTATACGCCCCAAGTGCTGAAGGACCATCTCCTGAGTACAACCCAAGTAAAGCATGCCATGGTCAGTCCTCCTGAAGACCTGTAAGTAAGGCAACGCTGTATAAAATGGGTACTTATTCTAGTAAGAATTTCGGCAAGCGGTGATGCTGCAAAACCGGTCTTCTTGGCAGAATTTTATGGGCAGCCCAAGTTATAATGGCTCCTTAGTATACCACCATGGCGTAAGCATGTTGCAGTTCGGCCCTTCCTTAGTGTAATTCGCGGGGATGCACTAGGAATTTATCTTGGTGTACATCTGGTGAAGGGTGGATGCTGGAGAATGGGTCTTGGTGAATTCCGGCGGTGGACGTACGTATCCTTCCTTTTTAGTACACTCCCAAGTACAGACGAAGAACGTAAACTGGTGTTCTTTTGGCAGTGTTATATCAAGATGGTTCTTTCATTCTGAAAGATTATTTCTTTCGTAGGCAAAAAGAATACTGGCACTTACGAACCCGTTAACTTTTTCAAAGATTTGCTATGAGGATGTCATTAAGCTCGGAAGATATACTGCAGGAATAATTGCCAGCATTGATGATATATCCCGGTATTTCGATGATTCAGCGAAAGTCGCCAGTCCCTCGAAAGAAAGTATTCTCGAACCGATGAAGTTAGTGGATGCATAATGGAAGGTTTTGTATCCGCAAATTGAATTCAAGATCAAACGAACGAATTGGTCTATTTGAAGCTGAAGGTTTTGCCGGTCATTCTGCATCGCGATTTGAAGATTTGGTCGGCGAAGTTCCAGAGTGAGTGGAGGAGTTTGAACGGCGCCGGCACCTGTAAATATTCCAGCGCGGGTCTAATCTGAGTCTGAACGGATAACCAGATACCGGTCAGCATAGCGTCGATTCACCATTGGGAACCGATATTGCAGTCACCAAAGTCGGGCGAGCCTGACCACCGATCCCGCGAATTTCTTTACGTAATGTAGTTGATGAAGGTCGGTTCTGTCCTGACTTACGTGGATAAAGTCCAAGAGCCATTGCGCGCACCAACATAGCCCCATTAATTCACGCTGCGCTATGGAAGCAACCTTCTATAAAAGACGTATCCAGCCTAAAGTATATGCTGGGTGATATCCTTCCTGGTCTACCACAAACGGCGAACCCAAATCTCGGCTTTTGGTTCGAATACCCCAACCGGTCCCGATGAATTAATTTCCGTCTGAATCACGGAAAGTTATTGAACGCTGATGGAGCCGTGAAGTCGTTCAGCAGGATGATACAAACCGTCGAAGGAAGGTTTAAACAGTGGTGATGTCGATTGCCATAAATATGGCCCTGAACGTACAACAACCTAACGTCGTTGTGTCGATTTATCATTGCCAGCATAAAGCGGTGGCTGCATCAGCCTCCCGGTAAAACACTGGAAAGATCGGTTCGTTCAAATATATATGATGAGTAGTGATCATTCATTCATCAGTCCATTCGAGTCCGGCGAGCAGTGAAAGTTTTCACATAAAGCGTTATCATCGCCAGTGATCCGGGTTCTGAACCCTGCAAAATTTTGCGGAAGTTCAGCTTTCAGCTTCCCGCCGGAAGGGTTATGGAATATTACAAAATATGTGGAAACCCAAACCCCATTCATTCGACTGGTCTTCATTCACGAATTAGTCCATTCATCTGAATTGGTATGAATCGTGAATTTATGGTTATTTTGGCGCTGGCGAATATGCGAATGGCGTTATTGGTCGCCCTGAACGGTAATATACAGATTGTAAACTCTGGTATACGCGCCAGTGGTCTGCAGAATAGGGCGTTGAGGGTCCGTATGTTCAATTTGATGGAAGTTTATGAACATATAAAAGCATGATGGCATCACCACTAACTCATCGTGTTTTTCTATTCTTCCCATCTCCGTTTGATAGTTCTTGAGCTTGAAGCTTCGCCAGCGAATCCTTGATGGCGGGTTGGATCCCTGATTAAATTGAGGCCGCCTGAAATAGAGGCCCATCATCCTCCTATAAATAACGCCCTTTATCGAAGTGGCTAACTTTGCCTGGGACCGAGTGAATCATTATAATGGGTATGTAGCCTTTGAAAGGAGCCAACTCTTTTCATTTCAAAAGTGTACGACAAGCGATGACATGAAGAGCCAGCCTGCGAACAAATCGTCAGTTGAAGCGGTGGATGCCAGAGAATTGGTGGCGAACGGTTTTTCCCAATTCGTAGAATATTCATTGTGCCATCGCAATGAAGCGAATTGGAAACCAAAGGAAGAAGAGGAGGAGACAGGAAACAAGTGGACACATCAGGTTATTCAGCCAAACCAATCTCTGTCGAACTTTTGGAAAGCTGGGAACCGTTTGATGCTCGAGACCTCGAACGCCCGGTGAGATGAATTTTGAAAGAATGATGGTTTACCGCTTGTGCTGAATAATTTGAATTCCAAATGGAATGTGGTTTGATCAAACCCGCAGCGCTGGGCACGAGGGATTCATCAAATCAGCGAAGGGCCGGTATAAGGTTGTTAGAAGATTTATAATGTTTCAGTAAATATATCTCCTCCCGATTCGATGACTTCTTAGCTTGGATAGATAAATGTTGATTGACCTGTCCCAAAGTCAGTAAATCACAGGGGTTGAATCCAGTGCGGAACCCAGCGAACGCATAACCAAGGTCAAGGGGAACGGAGGGTGGTGGGGAACAGTGGCGAAGTGTTCGTCAATGCCGGTGAATCGGTTCGATTCCCTCAAAAAGCAATGTAAAGTTCCAGTTTCGAAGCCCCTGGCTTCGGTGATGGTTAACACAAGCAAACTGGATAATGGATGAAGAAGGTGTCGCTGGAGGGCGGTGATTTTCGACGTAGGGGCGAAAATTTGATCCAGTCGGCTGGACGGTTGTGAAAGCGTGGATTGAAGCAAGCGTCGGCGGCGGAAGAATTTCACCACGGCGATGCATGTATTCTTTGCCGCTGAACTGCAGCCAGCCATTGCCTGCTTTCCAGCCTCTCCCATCCCTTTGTCAGCCTCACGGGGACCATATCCCTACCAGCCTATCCGCAACAAACGACAATTGCGTGTCTTTGAAGCAGTTCGGCTGGGGTCTGTCAAGGTCAACGTCTGCGTCCTGGAATTACATGCGTCGTCGATCTGGTGAATTCTGCCAAATGAGGGCCCCTGGAATTCCAATGCGAAAGCAAAATTATTAAACCCATTTAGCTGGACTTAAGTCCCAAACTTGGTCTTAAATCTGGGATCTACTGAACATTCTTGAATTTGAAGGCATCTGGATCAGCTTTTTATTCAATCTGATACCATGTTCGTTCTAGCTCTGAACTTTTTGATGCCGAGTTTTGTTTTCAGTAAGATTATGGTGATTTGATTATGCGCTACACAATATTAGAAATGGTGATATTAAATTTCTGAACGTTGTATAAATATGAAATGCAACACCATGGCTTTGTAGTAGGATACTCTACTAAATATGTCCAAAATTTGTTAGTGTTAAAAACAGTAAATTTTCCATGAATGCACTAGAAAAGCACAAAGGCCATGATTTTTAATTTACACTCTTCATGAAAGGGATGAAAGAGGCTGGCAGTTCGATGTCAAAACGATATGTAGTATATGTTTGAATGGTATTTAGTGTTATATACACCGTTATACTAGTTCAATATTGTAAATCGATTCCAATGTCAGCCTAAAATGGACTTTTCTTGGCAAATTTGACCAAGATTTTTATGATCCTAACAGACCTAGCTGACAGCTTAGGCGAATACAGGGGCGAAAATCTGAAAATAGATAGGTATGAAATTAAAATTGCATAGCAGGGTAGTCCCAGCCCTGACAATGGAGGTGGGCCTGAGTCATCTGTATAGGGTATTCCAGAGTTCTGACAATGTGTTGTTACAATAGAAATCAATGAGAGTAAAGGTTTAGATCCCTTAAAACCAGCAACAGATCATAATAGTTCAATTGTCTTGCTGAAAGCAACAGGTCACAACATTCTACCATACTTCTTGAAATACACATCACAATTAGAATTTATAGCATAATGCAAATCTAAGATATGGAACCCACCTCAGCATTGATATCCCCAAAAGCGTGGATAAATGACGAAGATTTGGGGATGCAGCTTGAAATGGTGGGATGAGCCGCTGGAGGTCGGCCTGAACAAGCGATACAGGACAGATAAACCTATAGTAGTCCCTTCAGCATCCTGTTCGTCCACCTACTATGCATGGCATGAGTTCTGGATTTTCTTAAAGGCCATGAATGTGTAACTTAGTGCGACAGGTCCCTCTTCAGCTTTATAACATCCTGAATATTCTCCACACCAGAAAGTTCCAGCGATAAGCTGGTGGAGGAATTTCGTTCATAGGGCGAGAAAAAAGCGGACGATCATCGATTCTGTACGTTCCATTCCATACGTACAGATTTTTACTTTTTATTTTGAATGAAAGTTCTACATCTAATCAAAGATCTTTATTATTAGCGAGTTTCGTCGAGGAAATATCCGAAAACAGGTAAAGAATGGCTTGATTGCGAGCATCCTTTAGGTTAATGGCCTGCATGGCCTGAATAATGGAGGATAAACGATTTTGCTCGTTGATATCAACAACAGACCCGAACCTGCCCAGCTGGAAATATATATGTATGAAACAAAAGATGCAAGGAGTGTCTGAAAGCTTTCGGAATGGCCTTTCAAGGGAAGCATAAAAGCAAAGACAAATGAGAAAAACCATCAATGGAGAAATTTGCAGAAAAGATGCGTATGGGTTTATCGCCGTGCTGGAGTGGCGATCCATCGACAAACCTGAAGTGTGCCAAATGGAGTTACCAGCTCACTTTGTTGCAGGAATAAGAAGTCAAAGCAAAATGCGAGTCTCAAAGCTAACTGTCGACAAACACAACTTACTGTGGACATACATAGCTAACTGTCGACAAACACAACTTACTGTGGACATACATAGCTAACTGTCGACAAACACAACTTACTGTGGACATACATAGCTAACTGTCGACAAACACAACTTACTGTGGACATACATAGCTAACTGTCGACAAACACAACTTACTGTGGACATACATAGCTAACTGTCGACAAACACAACTTACTGTGGACATACATAGCTAACTGTCGACAAACACAACTTGGACATGTAGCTAACTGACATACACAGCTTACTGTGGACATACATAGCTAACTGTCGAAAACACAACTTACTGTGGACTACATAGCTAACTGTCGACAAACACAACTTACTGTCAATGGACATACATAGCTAACTGTCGACAAACACAACTTACTGTGGACATACATAGCTAACTGTCGACAAACACAACTTGTACTTTACTGTGGACATACATAGCTAACTGTCGACAAACACAACTTACTGTGGACATACATAGCTAACTGTCGACAAACACAACTTACTGTGGACATACATAGCTAACTGTCGACAAACACAACTTACTGTGGACATACATAGCTAACTGTCGACAAACACAACTTACTGTGGACATACATAGCTAACTGTCGACAAACACAACTTACTGTGGACATACATAGCTAACTGTCAAACACAACTTACTGTGGACAACATAGCTAACTGTCGACAAACACAACTTACTGTGGACATACATAGCTAACTGTCGACAAACACAACTTACTGTGGACATACATAGCTAACTGTCGACAAACACAACTTACTGTGGACATACATAGCTAACTGTCGACAAACACAACTTACTGTGGACATACATAGCTAACTGTCGACAAACACAACTTACTGTGGACATACATAGCTAACTGTCGACAAACACAACACTGTGGACATACATAGCTAACTGTGGACATACATAGCATACATAGCTGTGGACATACATAGGGACATACATAGCTAACTGTGGACATACATAGGGACATACATAGCTTACTGTGGACATACATAGGGACATACATAGCTTACTGTGGACATACATAGCTTACTGTGGACATACATAGGGACATACATAGCTTACTGTGGACATACATAGGGACATACATAGCTTACTGTGGACATACATAGGGACATACATAGCTTACTGTGGACATACATAGGGACATACATAGCTTACTGTGGACATACATAGGGACATACATAGCTTACTGTGGACATACATAGGGACATACATAGCTTACTGTGGACATACATAGGGACATACATAGCTTACTGTGGACATACATAGGGACATACATAGCTTACTGTGGACATACATAGCTTGTAGGGGACAAACACATCTTACTGTGGACATTCATTGCTTACATAGCTTACTGTGGACATACATAGGGACATACATAGCTTACTGTGGACATACATAGCTTGTAGGGGACAAACACATCTTACTGTGGACATTCATTGCTTACTGTAAACAAACACAACTTACTGTTGAAAAAACACAACTTACAATGGACATACATAGCTTGCAGGGGACATACATAGCTTACTGTGAACATTCATTGGTCACAGTGAACAAACACAACATAATGTTGAAAAAACACAACTTACAATGAACATACATAGCTTGCATGGGAGTTACATAGCTTACTGTGGACATTCATTGCTTACTGTAAACAAACACAACTTACTGTTGAAAAAACACAACTTACAATGGACATACATAGCTTGCAGGGGACATACATAGCTTACTGTGGACATTCATTGGTCACAGTGAACAAACACAACTTATTGTTGAAAAAACACAACTTACAATGGACATACATAGCTTACTGTGGACATATACTCAACAGCAAAAAAACGTCAGTACGAATTCAAAATTAGATAGGCCCTGTAATCAAATCATTACAGAAATGGACATAATAAGCGGATCGAGAGACCATATACATATGGTCTCTGGCGGATCAAAACCTTTTTTTGTGTACAATATCCTGACACATCAATGAATAACTCAGCACAATTCCAAGACATTACGTGAACGTTTGCAGTCCATTCAGGCTCTTAACTTCAGTATGTAGTGTGCATGGAGTGCACCAATCGATTGATGAAGGCCATTGGCACCTTGAACCACATTCTGAGAAAGGCCTGGCGCAATAAATCGGCTGTGTTCGGCCTTGGTATGACATTATTCTGTCTCCTCTGAATTTTATCCCAAAGATGTTCAGTTGGGTTTAAATCATGACTAAGGGCTGGCCACTGCATAATGTTGACACCGTTCTGCTGTAGGAAGTCCCGTGTAGCTCTTGCAGTATGGGCCCGGGCGTTATTATCCTGGAAAATGTTGATCCGGTGACGTGCGAAATGTGGTATGACGTGGGGTCTGAGAGCTTGGTCGATGTAGCGCACCGCTGTGATGCCGCCTCCTCTCCCTGGACCAAGGTTCTGGAACACCATAGGACCCACTCTCTGGTTCAGGCCTATTCCACCCCATACCATGATGCTTGCACCTGCCCATGAGTCTCTTTCCATAACACATTGGTCTGAGTAACGCTGGCCACGTCGTAACCATATTCTTGTTCTGCCATCTGCAGTTGATACGCAGTACCGACACTCATCTGTGAACAGAACAGTTCTCCATTGCCTGTATCGCCAGTTTTGGTGTTGTAGGGCAAACTGTAGACGTTCACGCCGATGATGAGGGGTGAGGATAGGTCCACGGTAAGGTCTACGGCAATGGAGGTTCCCGCTGTCAAGACGTCGGCGTACTGTATCAGTACTGATTGGTCTTCCGTGTGTTCCCACTGTCTGGCGTGCTGTTGCGGTTACCTGCATGAAGGGATTCTGTACATGCTGTCGCACAACATGGCGTTTTTTTGTCGTCTTGTGGGCACCCTTGGTCTGCCAGTACGGGGGCGATCATTTGAGGTGTTGGTGGCCCGGAAACGGTGCTGCAGCTTGTAGATGGTCCGAACGTTGACGTGGAAGTGATTGGCAACGGCTTGGGCAGTGTGGCCAGCTTCAAGTCTTCCTAGCGCCTGGTTCCTTTCAGCTGTCGTGAGTCGCGGCATCCTGCTGACGTTGTAATGTGAATGTTTCAACCAGGTTTGGGAGTGCATTTTATAGGGCTGGTCCTTGTGAACAGCACGTGCAGCATGAGTTGCATCAAAAACATGGAGAACACCGTACCATCTCCGAGCTCAGGTTGCGTTTTTGAGACCATTTGCTGGATTCAATTCTGAGTTTGGGAAAGAATGTCTTTGCTCAGGTAAAGTTGGAGATGTTGTCTAAAATATACAATCAAAACATTAATTAAGTTTACAGTTATTCGTTTCTGAGAGGGAAAATTCCAAAATGACGTTTCTTTTGCTGCTGAGTGGTATACATAGGGACATACATAGCTTACTGTGGACACTCATTGCTTACTGTGAACAAACACAACTTAATGTTGAAAAGACACAACTTACAATGGACATACATAGCTTGCAAGGGACATACATAGCTTACTGTGGACATACATAACGTACTGTGGACATACATAGCTTACTGTGGACATTCATTGCTTACTGTGAACAAACACAACTTAATGTTGAAAAAACACAACTTACAATGGACATACATAGCTTGCAGGGGACATACATAGCTTACTGTTGACATACATAGCTTACTGTGAACAAACACAACTTACTGTTGACCAGTCGTTTTATACAGCAATTCACATCCATACAAACTTGTTGTTAAGATCTTGCGCAGCCCCATCTTGACACTGGCGGAAGGATGCAGCTCGCGGGATTGCAACTGTTCATACCACGTGATCTATGTGACCTGATACTTTGTCTTGCTCTTTGGCAATATTTATCTACTCTTGCTTTACAAGATAGCTTGCTCGTAAGGAAAACGCCACCATACACAGTAGAGGTAGATTCTGGAATGTGGAGATGTCCAAGTCTTAGGTCATGAGAAACGTGTTTGAGGTTACTCTTGGAGAAGGTTACAACTGTACTTTTGGATGGATTGCATGTCAGGCGCCATTTTGAAGCATAGTCATGAACAACGTCAAGTAAGGATTGTAAGCCCCGTGGTGAAGTACTGACAAGCGTTGTGTCATCTGCTAGTAGGACACTTGGGACACTTAAGCCATACACTTGAATACCTCCAGTTTGTTTGTCTTAGCAAAGTTGTAAGATCGTTAATGAATACAGGAAAAACCAGATAACTCTGCCCTCTCCAACTCCTTGGTTCACATCATACAAATCTAAATGTTCACCACCATAAGAAACAAATGCTATACTATTTGTGCACCTCTGGTGTAGTAGGTGCCAAACATGACCTTGTATTCCTAAGCTATGCAGTTTGTAGAAGAGTCCATCATGCCATATTCTATCAAAGGCCTTTTCATTATCGAGTTAAGCTGCAAAAACCACTGAGTCTCTCTGTAAGTGATAATTTATGATTTCAATCAAATTAAAAACTGCCAGTACAGCCCCGTGTTCTTTTCTAAAACCACACTGCAGCATATCAGGTTACGTTTTGTTAAGTTTCGTCTCTATGCGTTGCAGAAGAAGGTTCTCGAACAGTGTACCAAGACATGACGTCAGTGTTATCCCGCGATATTTTGGGGGGTCTGATTTATCCATTTTCTCCTTTGTAGATTGGTATGACCATGCCGAGTCGATAGTCATAGGGCACATGCTTGTGTTGTATCTTACTGTTGAAGAGGATACAGATGCAGGGGATGAGAGAGTTCCCTCCGTAGACGATATGTTCGCAAAAGATGTATGGTGCATTCTTAGAAATAAAATGTTGCAAGAAATCCCTAAAGTTCACAAACTTCACAACTTTGATTCTCCTTTGAAATTTAGCCTTCGAATATTCCGCTAGAATCCATTGAAAGTTACTTCCACTGCAAAATTCACGGAAATATTGGAGAGCTATTTATTTTTAGCTCTAATCCACATGAGCCGATACACAATCTAGGTATGATGCAACAGATGAGGTATGTTACTTCTAACAAATATGTCTCGACCGCCATTTCGTCCTATGCGTTGATTTCAATACATGACACAATATTATGGGTTACCGCCCTGGTGAAATAATCGGGATGATCAATCTTTATTCAAATATATATGACTGACTGACTGAGTTTGGTTTTACGCCGCTTTTAGCAATATTCCAGCAACATCACGGCGGGGGACACCAGAAATGGGCTTCACACATTGTACCCATGTGGGAATTCGAACCCGGGTCTTCGGCGTGACGAGCCAAAGCTTGAACCACTTGGCTACCCCACCGCCCCCAAATATATATGATGATGGTGATCATTCATTCATACATTCGCACATTCATTTATTCATTAATAATTCATTCTTCTTCCGTTCGTCTACTCATTAATATATATATATATATATATATATATATATACACACACACACATATACATATATATTATATATAGATATGTATGTATATGTGTATGTGTGTGTGTGTGAGAGAGAGAGAGAGAGAGAGAGAGAGAGAGAGAGAGAGAGAGAGAGAAAGAGAGAGAGAGAGATGGTGTTACGGCGTACATGTTAGTGACACGAGATTGTCAGTTCCTGATCAGTTTCAATTCACGTCATACACAGAGCCAGTACACTGGGGTCACGTTGTCCTTTCTGTAAAAAGCATGCTAGGGTTGAGTCCGGGCTGCCCACAGATAACAGAAACATATAAAAACCACAGATTACATTGCTTGGCCTCTCACATCTGACTGGAAACGGTAAGGTCACTTGGAAACCTTTGCTGGACACTTGTCAATCCCCGTATCTATCTACTTACGAATGTTCTTTCAAACTTCTTCATATTCTTTCTTAATGGTCAGGAGTGGTTGTAGTTGCGTCTGCAGTGGCAGTTGTTGATGTTACTGTTTGGATTCTAACCTCAGAATAATTACACTGAGGGTAAAAGTCACATTTTGTTACCTACAAGTAGCAGTATTGTCTAACTAATCGACAGACAACATTACAAACGAGAGACCTACGTAATTTATCTCGCCTGTGTGCCATAGTTACACACAATCGAAACTTGATGCATCAGTGACAAAAATGATGTCCGATTCAATATTTTGACATGTACCATACGTTCCCGAATTTTTTCAGGGGAACAATTGACTGGACTTTGCATGTGTCTTTGACGGGTGCCACCGGTGGGGCAGGATACGCTCACCTTTTAACGAAAACCTGGTATCATCACTATTTCATTGTGATGCATTAACACATGCCTTGTCATCGTATTGGATGACAATCACTGGATTGTCTGGTCCAGACTCGATATGTATACACACAACATAGTACACCTGTAATACTGCTGAATCAAATATATGCTCATGATATAGCTACAATTGTACAATCGAAGTGGATACATTACCTTCCAGACTCTCACAACCATGAAGTGCGCCATCATCATCCTTGTTCTCCTGCCTCTGGCATACTGCAACATCCTCGATCGTAAGTGCATTGTTAACTGTTTTAGAAAACTCAGGTCGATACAATCTATCGATACAATCACCAGCTCGCTCGCTCATCCGCTCACTCACAACTCCACCCACTCACTCATTCACTCAACTACCCACCCAATCACGCGCTCACTCACTCACTCAAAATCGGCCCCACTCACTCACCAACTAATTCACTTATTCATCCACTCACTCAGCTAATTCATTCACTCCGCTCACTCATTCACTCCACTCACCCACTCATTCACTCTCTCTCACTCACTCACTCACCCGCCCACTGACTCACCCACTCACTATATATGTTCCTGTTCAGAGTTCACCTATCTGTTTGATGTTGGGGAGTTGAAGGCGATTGTACAGAAACTCTTTGATACGGTTGGATCCGACGGTACCGTCGCAGCCTGTGAAGGAGAGTGCACGGTCCTCATCCATCAGAACGCCCTCTTGTCCAGCGGTTGCGACCTCGTCTGCAGATCGTGAGTAAATGGTTGATGTATTTTAATATGTCCTCTTTGATAAGAACGCTGAACCCTTTCTACAGTTTCTTCTAAAAAGCAGCGTCGATTACACGACTCCGTCTACATTAAGGACATGTGTTCATGAACATCCCATTAACCCGTGAAGGTTAGAACTGGTCTTCAGCAACCCATGCTTGTCGTAAGAGGCGACTAACGGGATCAGGTGGTCAGGTTCGCTGACTTGGTTGACATATGTCATCGTGTCCCTATTGTGTAGATCATGATGTTGATCACTGGATTGTCTGGTAGGGACTCGATTATTTACAGACCGACACCATATAGCTGGAATATTGCTGAGTGCGGCGTTAAACACCAACCAAGCAACAAACCATCAAATAGTGATGGTGCCTGGCACAAACTCACGCAAAGTCAGGTCAATTGTTCATTTCAAAACAAATGGGAACATGTGGTATGTTATAACAGAAAAATGCGAGGGACATCCTTTTTTTTCACTTGGACGTCAAATTTAGAAATGTCCACATTAACGCCTTTTGAATATCTCAGCTGAGCCTTTTAATGTACGTGTAGTAACTTTTGTCAAATATATTGCTCGAATATGAGTGAGTGAGTTTAGTTTTACGCCGCACTCAGCAATATTCAAGCTATATGGCGGCGGTCTGTAAATACTCGAGTCTGGACCAGACAATCCAGTGATCAACAGCATGAGCATAGATCTGCGCAATTGGGAAACGATGACATGCGTCAAACAAGTCAGCGAGCCTGACCACCCGATCCCGTTAGTCGCCTCTTACGACAAGCACGGGTTACTGAAGACCAGTTCTAACCTTCACGGGTTAATGGGATGTTCATGAACACATGTCCTTAATGTAGACGGAGTCGTGTAATCGACACTGCTTTTAGAAGAAACTGTAGAAAGGGTTCAGCGTTCTTATCAAAGAGGACATATTAAAATACATCAACCATTTACTCACGATCTGCAGACGAGGTCGCAACCGCTTCACGGGTCTCGAATATGAAGTGAAACTTGACAATTTGACAGTTGAAGAGATTCCTCTCGACATACAGTTCTGTGAAACCTATTCCTGGCCCACTATTGGCGGCTGTGTCATGATGTGATTCATTGAAATATGTTGTATATGGAACAGATATACTTTTGTTCGAGGATATGTAAATGTTTTCTGAAACTTTCATTCGTCCCGACACAAACACTTGTACATCCCTGATAATGTATTCGGATGGGAGTGACCTTGCATACGGGTGGGAGTGACCTTGTATACGGATGGGAGTGACCTTGTATACGGGTGGCAGTGACCTTGCATACGGGTGGGAGTGACCTTGTATACGGATGGAAGTGACCTTGTATACGGGTGGCAGTGACCTTGTATACGGGTGGGAGTGACCTTGTATACGGGTGGGAGTGACCTTGTATACAGATGGGAGTGACCTTGTATACGGGTGGGAGTGACCTTGTATACGGGTGGGAGTGACCTTGTATACGGATGGGAGTGACCTTGTATACGGGTGGGAGTGACCTTGTATACAGATGGGCGTGACCTTGTATACGTGTGGGAGTGACCTTGTTTACGGATACGGGGGAGTGGCCTTGTATACGGGTGGGGTTGCCTTGTATACGGGTGGGAGTGACCTTGTATACGGGTGGGACGGGTGGGAGTGACCTTGTATACGTGTGTGGGAGTGACCTTGTATACGGATGGGAGTGACCTTGTATACGGGTGGGAGTGACCTTGTATACGGGTGGGAGTGACCTTGTATACGGATGGGAGTGACCTTGTATACGGATGGGAGTGACCTTGTATACGGGTGTGGGAGTGACCTTGCATACGGATGGGGAGTGACCTTGCATACGGGTGGGAGTGACCTTGTATACGGGATGGGAGTGCCCTTGTATACGGGTGGGAGTGACCTTGTATACGGGTGGGAGTGACCTTATATGCGGATCGTAAGTCCTGGAGGACTACACAAAACATGTGTTCGATGTGCATCCATGATGATTTTCTGTCCTCTGCCGTAGTAGGACGGTTGGTGGGGAAGGCGTTCTGTTTTGGCCCATAGAAAATGTGTTTAGATGTATGTATTCTTTTTCGCTTGACCTACAAAAATGTATTCTTGCTTCCAGCCTCCAGTCCCTAGTGAAACGCTTCCACATCGCTTAGAGCATGGTCCTGCTTCAATGTCCTACAAATAAAACTGTGAAAGATTTATGTGTGTCATTACGTTTTGTAATATCATTGTGTCTTACCATAACAACGTTCGCGTCCTCCACAGTATGAACATACATGGCAACAACAGATCCGTAATCTTCACCACCAGACAGGTTCTGGTTTCTAGCTGTGCAGTAACACGTCCTATAGTTTGGCATGAAATGCATGTGGACCCGGTTTTTGTAAATATATCTTCATCCAATGACCCAATCGATCTCAAACAGTGCAAGTGGATGTTTTGTCAGACAACATAATCACATTGTAAATCACCGATTTTATGCATTTGTATTAAAGAATCTGTCTATGTAACTGTCAACAAAATAAACAGCAGAACGCAGACTGCTTGCAGAGGGAGGTAGACCAATGACCTGTAACAGCGGCAGTGTTGGGTCATAAAGGT